>NC_057799.1:598550592-598839936 GCF_018294505.1 Triticum aestivum
GTCCGCCACGCCTGCACGCCGTCGGCGACGCCGCCGCCGCTGTGGTCTTGCGCTGCCTCGACGCCGCCGCCCCGACCCCCGCGGGACTCCACCCCCGCGCCCCCCGAACGGGATCGGCCGAGCGCGCGCCGCCCGCTCCTTTCCTCTCCTCCTCCCTCCGACGAGCGAGGGCCTCCTCCGGCCCCTGCAGCAGCCGGCGAGCGCGGCCCCGACGCGCCCATCCCGCCTGCCCCTGCAGTCCTCCGCCACCGGCCCCTGCTCTCCTTCGACCGCGGCGAGCGAGGACCCGGACGAGCTCGGACCCCGACCGCGACCCCTTCGCGGACCCCGACCCCGACCCCTCCGGCGACCAGGTACCTCTCCTCCTTCCTCCTTCCCCCCTCTCTCCACCATTCCCCATTCCCTCCCACCTGTCCAGCGCCGACTCCATCACCATCGACTGACTCCATTACCTCTCCTCCGTGGTGCGCCAAAAAGGTGGCAGCTCGTAGCCTCGTACATTGCTTTGAGTATGGGTGTAGAATCTCTAGCAGATAGTTCACTAGTATAACAATAATGGTCATTGTTTAGTATTTGGCACTTCTGTTTAGGTTAAAACAATGTTATTTTTTTGTTCTTTTGCAAAGATTAGAGTGCAACAGCCCTGTAGATTGTGATTAATTACTATATGATTCAGTTCTAAATATTTTGTTTTATGATCCCAGTGCAAAGGAATTCATATTTTAGTCTACATCTGTCTATGTAGTGTGTTGTGAAGGCCAAGTTTGAGAAGTGGTGGTGTCGCAGAGCAATCCTCTCCATTGACAGGTACAATGTCCACTCTTCCACATGTCTTATTTTTTTAATGCAATTGCTTCATTGCCATATTACATCATTAACTGTTATATATTCCAAATCGTGCAAAACTTCAATAGGGCAAACCTTATGTGATGATACAGGTTGTTAGTTGCTACTAGAAAGTGTTGAGAGATATTAAAGCGGTGTAACAATTGCTGTCGGGTTTAGCAACTGATATCTTCTTCATCTCGTTTTGCACTGCTTACATGTAAGGTATTGCAGTTTAGGTGCTTCTTTCACCAGCTGCAAAACAATGCAGCTGGTGCTTGATGCATGTGTTAATGCATGTGTTAATGCTAGTAAGCTCCTGTTATGGGTCTCAAGCATGAATGTACCCCAAGATTTCTATTGGAACTGGACATGTGTTAATGCAATTAGGTGCTTCTTTCACCAGGTGCAAAACAATGCAATTTCATACGTTTTCACCAGCTGCAAAACATCATAAAAATACCATTAGGTACTTCCGTAAACACAAAAGTAGAAACAATGCAAGACATGGCTTGTCTCTGATCCTCTGTTTTCTTTTTTCATTGGTTGCATTTTGATCCTAAATGTCAATCATTAAGTCTATTATTAGGAATCAGCAAAGTTGATTATCTATTCTACATAATTTCTAATCTGATGTTTGCATTTCCTAACTGTAGCATTTTTTCTCAGACCAAGGCAAATGAAATCGACTAAAGAAATAAATAGCATTTACCAATTACCACTAACCATGGCACTAATGTTTCACCTTAGACCATATGTTTGTTCTGTGATACACATGTGGGAAACCTTCTAAACAACAACCTATTAATGGTAGTTGTTCTTTGTATTGTGGAATACATCGCATGTTTTATAAATTGGGTCAGATGTATAATTAGTCAATGTATAATCCTGGTACTAATTGGTCTCTGCTGCTGCTTATCAGAGATGGGGGGAAGCAGCCACCGCCGCTCTGCCTCACCGGAGTACGAGTTGGATGCTTTCGAGTTCTTCAGTGTCATACTTGGGACTTCAGTATCAGCCACGAGGCAGGTATATTAAACGAGAGATCTCCCCTTCACCCATCTCATTATGATAACTCTGTTGTTTGCTACATCACTCCTTGTCCCAAATTGCAGAGGCTGCCTGACACTTTTATGAACATGCTGGGTGAAGATCTGCCAGATAATGTGAAGCTCCGACAGGCCGGCAGCGGGGTTCGCAGGCTGTGGGACGTGGAGTTGGTGACCGAGGAGGGCCACATGTACCTGTGCCGTGGCTGGGAGAAGTTCTACAGTGCCTATGACCTGCGGACCGGGTACTTTCTTCTCTTTAGGTACGACGATGACGCCACAATGCTCATCGTGAAGGTTTTCAACACGACTATGTGTCGCATGCGCTACGCTGATGACGAAGATGCCAGTGCGTTCTGCCTCTTCTTATTCCTCTACATTTGGCTTTGTCTCACATCGATTGTTAACGATCATTGTTGCATTTGGACAGGCAATGGGAGCAGCAGCAGCGACACTGGCTACAGCCAAAGCAGCAGCGATTATGGCTGTAGCAAAAGCAACATCGATTCTGGCTTTAGCGAAAGCAGCAACGATTCTGGCAGCAGCAAAGACAGCAAGAAGGATGATCCGGACTGGAGTGGGGGAGAAGAGCAGCAGAGTGGGGATGAGGAGTTGCAGGATGACGATGGGCATCAGGCTGAGGATGACCTAGTGCTGGTGGTGGCTGACCATGGCCAAGAGATGGTGGTGGCTGACCATGGGCAAGAGATGGTGGTGGCTGAGGATGACCTAGCGATGGTCGTGCCCGTCCTGCCTGAAGGTGGCCTCGCGATGGTGGTGGTGCCTGACAATGACCACGCACCGGTGGTGGCGCCGGCGATCCCACAGCTGGGCGACATGACCACGCCAATTGTGGTAGAAGACTACATCCCACAGCTGCCTCCACCGCCTCGCCGCTCTTGGCGCATCAGGCTGAGGAAGGAGAAGGAGAAGAACAATGAGAACTGAACTATGTCAGGTATGTCAGATCTCCAAAATGATATATACATACTTAGTTACCTATGTTATCTCTAATATGCTTAGTTTCCTATAGGTTAGCTCCAAAATTACTTATGTTAGCACAAAATGATCAAGTTTACATAATAAGCTTATAGTCTTCTTCTTATTCTTCTTACTCTTCTTCTTTTCCAAAATGACATAGGTTAGCTTCATTTTACCTAAGTTGGCTCTAATATGCTAACTTAGAGAGCTTATATGCTTAGTTTCCTATAGGTTAGCTCCAAAATTACTTATGTTAGCACAAAATGATCAAGTTTACATAATAAGCTTATAGTCTTCTTCTTATTCTTCTTCTAGTATTCTTCTAGTGTTCTTCTTCTTCTAGTATTCTTCTAGTCTTCTTCTTCGTCTTCTCTTCTTCTTCTTCTTCTTCTTCTTCTTCTTCTTCTTCTTCTAACTTCTTGTTTATCATTTTGCAGATTTGATTTAATTCACGGAAGCTTGCATGGATGGAGTGCTTCTTTTCCATTTGTGTTTTTATTTTGTATCAATGTGAAACTTTTGTGAATTGATGGATAACGGTGTTGGATGAACAGTGTGAAACTTTTGTAATATGTAACGATGGAACTATGTGTTGGCTATGTATGTATATATGATGGAACTTGTGTGTTGGATATGATTGTTATATGGATGCTTGTTGCATATATATATGTGTTGGATATCTCATATGTGAAATAGTGACCTGAGATTAAGAAAAAACGAATTTTATTTTAAAAAATTGTTACTAATGGCGCACTTCCATGTGGTGCGCCATTAGTATACCAGCTACTAATGGCACACCTGCGGGATACTAATGGCGCACCTTAGTATACCAGATACTAATGGCGCACCTATGGTGCGCCATTACTAAAATATTCTAGTGGCGTGGTACTAATGGCGCACCTATAGTGCGCCATTAGTAGCCAAAATAGGTGCGCCATTAGTAGGCCTTTTCCTAGTAGTGGTAATAGTAGTAGATGCAGGCAGGAGTCGGTCTACTTGTCACGGACGTGATTCCTATATACATGATCATGCCTAAATATTCTCATAATTATGCACTTTTCTATCAATTGCTTGACAGTAATTTCTTCACCCACCATAATACTTATGCTATCTTGAGACAAGCCACTAGTGAAACCTATGCCCCCCGGGTCTATTCTCCATCATATTAATCTCCCGTCAACAAGCTATTTCTATCTTTGTTTACTTTGCAATCTTTACTTTTAATCTTTATCATAAAAATACCAAAAACATTATCTTATCATCTCTATCAGATCTCACTTTTGCAAGTGGCCGTGAAGGGATTGACAACCCCTTTATCGCGTTGGTTGCAAGGTTCTTATTTGTTTGTGTAGGTGCAAGGGACTTGAGCGTGGCCTCCTACTGGATTGATACCTTGGTTCTCAAAAACTGAGGGAAATACTTACGCTACTTTGCTGCATCACCCTTTCCTCTTCAAGGGAAAACCAACGCAGTGCTCTAGAGGTAGCAAGAAGGATTTCTGGCGCCGTTGCCGGGGAGGCTTACACCAAGTCAAGTCAAGATTTGATTTCCCGTCAACGAGCCATTTCTGGCACCGTTGCCGGGGAGTCTACGCACAAGTCAAGACATACCAAGTACTCATCACAAACTCTTATCCCTCGCAATACATTATTTGCCATTTGCCTCTCGTTTTCCTCTCCCCCACTTCACCCTTGCCGTTTTATTCGCCCTCTTTTTCCGTTCGCCTCTTTTTCGCTTGCCTTCTGTGTCCCGTGTGCCATCATGGCTAGTCCTTTATATACTCCTTTGTCTCCCGAGAATGAAGTTCTTAATTTTAAACAAAGGGAGGGAGAAAATCTAAAAGATGCTTGGTACAGAATTTGCAATGCGCAAAATAGATCTACTAGGAAGCAATCTACTTCCGTTCTTCTTCGCAATTTTTATGTAGGCATCACTCCTTGGAATAGATATATTCTTGATACCATTACCGGAGGAAATTTCTTGGGTAGCCACACTTTTGATTCTTATAATGCTATGATAGATTTGTTTGGCCCACCACCTCTTTTGGTTAATGGAACTATTTTAACTTTGGAACATGTGATGCAACGGCTTGAAATTATTGAAAATAAAGTTGCCACCGTAGAGTTGATTGAAAATATGGATAGAAAGATCCATAACCAAATTACCCAATACAGATATAAGGTAGGAGTTGCTCTTAAATGTTTTAAAGAAAAGGAACCTATGGTTAATGAAAAGATAGATCAAGATTCCACTAGAATTGATAAAATTGAGGATATTATTACCAACCTAGGGTCTGCCTTTTCTTCCGTGAAAAACACTCCTTCTAATGCTAAGATTGCCAAATTGATGTATGTTCCTAAAAATAAGGGTGAAACTTCCAGTAAGGGAAATGCGGACCTCAAATCCATAAGTGTTCACCCCAACCTCCTCGCTATCCTTAAGGAACCTTTTGCTACAAATAATTTTCTTGATTTCATGCCTAGAAGTTTGATAATTAATAAAAAGGAAGAAACTCCTAGGGGTTATAGGTGTCTTATTGAAGAATTGCCTACCAAAGATGGCAATACCTAGATCTATCCTCGCTTTTATGCCTAGCTAGGGGCGTTAAACGATAGCGCTTGTTGGGAGGCAACCCAATTTTATTTTAGTTTTTTGCTTTTTGGTTCTGTTTAGGAATAAATAATCCATCTAGCTTCTGTTTAGATGTGGTTTTGTGTTTTAATTAGTGTTTGTGCCAAGTTAAACCTATATGATCTTCTTGGATGATAGTTATTTGATCTTGCTGAAAATTCCAGAAACTTTCTGTTCACGAAAATAATTGTTAAAAATCACCAGAACGTGATAAAATACTGATTCCAAATTAAGAATATCAATAAACAAATTTTCTAGGTCTTCCTATTTTGGTAGAATTTTTTGAGTTCCAGAAGTTTGCGTTAGTTACAGATTACTACAGACTGTTCTGTTTTTGACAGATTCTGTTTTTTGCGTGTTGTTTGCTTATTTTAATGAATCTATGGCTAGTAATGGAGTTTATGAACCATAGAAAAGTTGGAATACAGTAGGTTTAACACCAATATAAATAAATAATGAGTTCATTACAGTACCTTGAAGTGGTGTTTTGCTTTCTTTCGCTAACGGAGCTCACGAGATTTTCTGTTAAGTTTTGTGTTGTGAAGTTTTCAAGTTTTGGGTAAAGATTTGATGGATTATGGAACAAGGATTGGCAAAAGCCTAAGCTTGGGGATGCCCAAGGCACCCCAAGGTAAAGTTCAAGGACAACCAAAAGCTTAAGCTTGGGGATGCCCCGGAAGGTATCCCCTCTTTCGTCTTCGTCTATCGGTAACTTTACTTGGAGCTATATTTTTATTCACCACATGATATGTGTTTTGCTTGGAGCGTCTTGTATGATTTGATTCTTTGCTTTTTAGTTCACCACAATCATCCTTTCTGTACACACCTTTTGAGAGAGACACACATTATTCGGAATTTATTAGAATACTCTATGTGCTTCACTTATATCTTTTGAGCTAAACAGTTTTGCTCTAGTGCTTCACTTATATCTTTTAGAGCACGGTGGTGGTTATATTTTATAGAAATTATTGATCTCTCATGCTTCACTTATATTATTTTGAGAGTCCTTAGAACAGCATGGTAATTTTCTTTGGTTATAAAATTAGTCCTAATATGATGGGCATCCAAGATAAAAACTATAAAGTGCATTGAATACTAAGAGAAGGTTGATACTTGATAATTGTTTTGAGATATGAAGATGATGATATTAGAGTCATTCTAGTTGAGTAGTTGTGAATCTGAGAAATACTTGTTCTAAAGTTTGTGATTCCCGTAGCATGCATGTATGGCGAACCGTTATGTGATGAAGTCGGAGCATGATTTATTTATTGATTGTCTTCCTTATGAGTGGCGGTCGGGGACGAGCGATGGTATTTTCCTACCAATCTATCCCCCTAGGAGCATGCGCGTAGTACTTTGTTTCGATAACTAATAGATTTTTGCAATAAGTATGTGAGTTCTTTATGACTAATGAGTCGATGGATTATACACACTCTCATCCTTCCACCATTGCTAGCCTCTCTAATACCGCGCACCTTTCGCCGGTATCATATACCCACCATATACCTTCCTCAAAACAGCCACCATACCTACCTATTATGGCATTTCCATAGCCATTCCGAGATATATTGCCATGCAACTTACCACTGTTCTGTTTATTATGACACGCTCCATCATTGTCATATTGCTTTGCATGATCATGTAGTTGACATCGTATTTGTGGCAAAGCCACCTTCATAATTCCTTCATACATGTCACTCTTGATTCATTGCATATCCCGGTACTCCGCCGGAGGCATTCACATAGAGTCATATTTTGTTCTAAGTATCGAGTTGTAATTCTTGAGTTTTAAGTAACTAAAAGTGTGATGATCATTATTAGAGCATTGTACCATGTGAGAAAAGGATGATGGAGACTATGATTCCCCCATAAGTCGGGATGAGACTCCGGACGAAGGAAAAAAAAGAAAAGAGGCCTAAAGAAAAAGAAAGAAAGAAGGCCGAAATAAAAAAATGAGAGAAAAAGAGAGAAGGGACAATGTTACTATCCTTTTTCCACACTTGTGCTTCAAAGTAGCACCATGATCTTCATGATAGAGAGTCTCCTATGTTGTCATTTTCATATACTAGTGGGAATTTTACATTATAGAAGTTGGCTTGTATATTCCAATGATGGGCTTCCTCAAAATGCCCTAGGTCTTCATGAGCAAGCGAGTTGGATGCACACACACTTAGTTTCTTTTGTTGAGCTTTCATACACTTATAGCTCTAGTGCATCCGTTGCATGGCAATCCCTACTCATTCACATTGATATCTATTGATGGGCATCTCCATAGCCCGTTGAGACTCCTAGTTGATGTGAGACTATCTTCTCCTTTTTGTCTTCTACACAACCACAATTCTATTCCACCTATAGTGCTATGTCCATGGCTCACGCTCATATATTGCGTGAAGATCGAAAAAGTTTGAGAACATCAAAAGTATGAAACGATTGCTTGGCTTGTCATCGGGGTTGTCCATGATTTAAATACTTTGTGTGGTGAAGATAGAGCATAGCCAGACTATATGATTTTGTAGGGATAACTTTCTTTGGCCATGTTATTTTGAGAAGACATGATTGCTTTGTTAGTATGCTTGAAGTATTATTATTTTCATGTTAATATTAAACTTTTATCTTGAATCTTTCGGATCTGAACATTCATGGCATAATAAAGAGAAATACATTGAAGAATATGCTAAGTAGCATTCCACATCAAAAATTCTGTTTTTATCATTTACCTACTCGAGGACGAGCAAGAATTAAGCTTGGGGATGCTTGATACGTCTCCAACGTATCTATAATTTTTGATTTTTCCATGCAATTATATATTTTGTTTTGGATGTTTAATGGGCTTATTTATACACTTTTATATTATTTTTGGGACTAACCTATTAACCGGAGGCCCAACCCAAATTGCAGTTTTTTCGCCTATTACAGTGTTTCGCAGAAAAGGAATATCAAACGGAGTCCAAACGTAATGAAACCTTCAGGAGAGTTATTTTTGGAACAAACGTGATCCAGAGGACTTGGAGTGGACGTCAAGCAACCAATGAGGAGGCCACGAGGCAGGGGGGCGCACCTACCCCCCTGGGCGCTCCCTCCATCCTCGTGGGCCCCTCGTGGCTCCACCGACCTACTTCTTCCTCCTATATATACTTACGTACCCCCAAACCTTCTGTACCCGTGAGATCCCATCTTGGGGCCTTTTCCGGCGCTCCGCCGGAGGGGGCATTGATCACGGAGGGCTTCTACATCAACACCATAGCCTCTCCGATGATGTGTGAGTAGTTTACCTCAGACCTTCGGGTCCATAGTTATTAGCTAGATGGCTTCTTCTCTCTCTTTGGATCTCAATACAAAGTTCTCCTCGATTCTCTTGGAGATCTATTCGATGTAATCTTCTTTTGCGATGTGTTTGTCGAGATCCGATGAATTGTGGGTTTATGATCAAGATTATCTATGAACAATATTTGGATCTTCTCTGAATTCTTTTATGTATGATTGGTTATCTTTGCAAGGCTCTTCGAATTATCAGTTTGGTTTGGCCTACTAGATTGATCTTTCTTGCAATGGGAGAAGTTCTTAGCTTTGGGTTCAATCTTGCGGTGATTGATCCCAGTGACAGTAGGGGAAACGACACGTATTGTATTGTTGCCATCGAGGATAAAAAGATGGGGTTTATATCATATTGCATGAGTTTATCCCTCTACATCATGCCATCTTGCTTAAAGCGTTACTCCGTTCTTATGAACTTAATACTCTAGATGCATGCTGGATAGCGGTCGATGTGTGGAGTAATAGTAGTAGATGCAGGCAGGAGTCGGTCTACTTGTCACGGACGTGATGCCTATATACATGATCATGCCTAGATATTCTCATAATTATGCACTTTTCTATCAATTGCTCGACAGTAATTTGTTCACCCATCGTAATACTTATGCTATCTTGAGAGAACCCGCTAGTGAAACCTATGGCCCCCGGGTCTATTCTCCATCATATTAATCTCCCGTCAACAAGCTATTTCTATCTTTATTTACTTTGCAATCTTTACTTTTAATCTTTATCATAAAAATACCAAAAACATTATCTTATCATCTCTATCAGATCTCACTTTTGCAAGTGGCCGTGAAGGGATTGACAACCCCTTTATCGCGTTGGTTGCAAGGTTCTTATTTTTTTGTGTAGGTGCAAGGGACTTGAGCGTGGCCTCCTACTGGATTGATACCTTGGTTCTCAAAAACTGAGGGAAATACTTACGCTACTTTGCTGCATCACCCTTTCCTCTTCAAGGGAAAACCAACGCAGTGCTCAAGAGTTAGCACTCCTGTACTGCCTCTGGCTCGGGCAAATACCTGAAGGTGGCCGACGACCTGTTCGTCCACCTCCCGGGAACGGCGAGCACCAAGGCGCCAACCAAGGGGGAGGTGTTCGACGACGAGGCGCTCGCCGCCACCGGGCTTGAGGTTGTTGACGAACCGAGTGCCGGTGGCGGCGGTTCCCAAGAGGAGCTGCTGCTTCGGGCCATGAGCACCAACTTCCAGAAGCTTCAGGCGCTTCACCGTGCCCGCCTGGACAAGGCAAAATCCAGGATGGAGGCGGTGGACAAGGCGGAGGCGGACCTCGAGGAGCGCGCCGCCGAGACGCACGTCTGGTTCCGCGAGGCCCATGATGTGCTGAAGATTGCCCAGGATCTGCTGGCCGAGCGCAAGTAGGAGCTTGTCCTGAAGCAGGCCAACGTTGAGAAGGCCCAGCAGGTGGCGAGGGAACAGGCCGCCAAGGACGAGGCCGCTCGGCACCAGCACCAGGCCGAGCTGAACTCCCAGGAGGAGGACCTTGCCGCTCATGAGGAGGCGCTCGCCGCCACACTCCGCAATAAGGCTGAGGAGGTCGAGAAGCTCATCGCGCAGCGGACCCAGGAGCTGGAGCAGAGGCATAGGGAGGTACTCGATGCTCAAGCCCTGGTCCATGCCGGCAAGGTGAAGGAGCTGGAGGTGGAGCGGGATGGGCTGAAGGAATAGGTCCTGGAGCTGGCGAAGGAGAAGGACATGACCAACGCCGCTTTGGTGGAGGCGCATGCCGCAGTCCTCGGCAAGGCCGAGCTGCTCTCCAAGGCCAACGACTCCATCAAAGACCTGAAGCTGAAGCTGGAGGGTCTTGAGGGGACGCTTTCGGAGGTCAGGGCCCGGGAAGAGACCCTGACCAAGGACCTGGAGGAGGAGAGGCAGTTGCGGAGGAATGAGGCCGCCGAACACAAGGAGTACGTGGAGGGCATAAACCGTTGGGTCAGCCGCCTCGCCGACGTCGCCGGCAGGATCACCATGAAGCTGGCTACCATGGGGATGCCAAATGTGAGGTACGCCCCGGAGCCGAATGTGAGCCCCAATGCCAAACTGACCCTGTTCTTCGAGGGCGTTCTCGGAGCCCTAGAGCAGCTCCGCTCCAACCGGGTATCTTATCTGGCCAACGAGTCCTGGAGGCTCTGCCGGGGAGCCCTGACCAAGGTGCTCACCAAGGTGGCGTTCTGGAACCCCACCGTCAACTTTGCCGATGCATTGGAGAGCTTGCCGGAGGGGACGGACCTCGCGGCGCTAAAGGAGCGTGTCAAGCCCATCATCGACTGCGTCGATGGAGTTGAGAGGGTGGAGGGCCAGCTCTGGGACTAGGCACCCCGTTTCTCGTCGCCGCTGCGAGTTCAAGACCAAGATAATTTTATCTTAAGTTAGAACCGCAACTATTATTTGATGTAAAATAACTCTGCAGTACTTCAATATCACGTATGCTATCTTCCCGTTAGATCTTTCTTTGTATGTTTGCACCCTACGCTTGGTGAGATAAGGCTGGGGGCGCATAACCCATGCCGTGGTGCTTTGGAGACGGATCCTTAGCACCCTGCCGGGAGGGCGCTTGCTGCCGGGCAAGCCACCTTGCCACTGCCAGCGCGGTCGCTTGAACTGTCGAGAGGACTCGAAACAGGACAAGAGCGCTGCTGGTAGCGGGTAGGCCACCTTGCCGTTCTCAGCGCGGCCGCATGAACTGTCGAGCGGACTCGAGATAGAGACAAGGGCGTTGCCAATAGCGGAAGGGTCCCATTGCGTGCAGGTTTCTTGTACAAGGAACGAGATCTTTCGGGGAGGACAAACTTATATAAATGAAATTAGCCAAAATTTTGCATGACCTAGCTTTTCGGGGCCACGCGGATGGCCGTCGAGGCTGCGGACGACACCAGGGGGCGGTTGATCGACGTCGCCCTCTCCCTTCGAGGCATCCTCATGAAAGAGTCATTGCGTCGACTCCAAAACCGGATTTCTCATAGCTTGCGACCCCTACCTGGTCCACCAAAGATGTCGGGGGAAACAACACCTATGGGATCACAAGGAATCCCTTTTGCTACGGTTGGCGGGCGCGGGGCTGTGGGAAGAGCCGGAATAGAAGAACAACGCGGGGGAATTATCTAGGTTCGGGCCGCATGCGATGCGTAATACCCTACTCCTGCTGGTTTATATTTATCTGGTGTTCTTGGACTAGCTACAAGGCGTGCAGGGTCCAAAAAGTCCGAATCCTCTCTCAGTACGCCGCGGGCCTCCTTTTATAGACAAAGGGGCTGCCACAGTGGCACACAGGAGGTGGAAAGCTATACAGTGGTCGAGTCTATCCTCTGGCACCATAGGACAAATGCATTTAATGCGCTGCCGACGTGTCCTTCTTGCTTTATCGGGGATGGCAAGGAATCTCGTCCCAACTGTCGCCCTTCGCCTGGCTTCGACGCGCGTCCGAGCTGACGAGGCGTGTAGTGCCATGCTGGCTGGCTGGCTGCTGAGTTGGTGCGGTGGCAGAGTCTTCATTAAGATCTGCATGCCACCACGCAGGTGCTTGCTGCGTTGGCCTAGACGCCGCACGTCGCCACACAGGTGCTCGCCTAGTTGGTGGGCTGGCAGCTGCATGGGAACGACGGTGGAGCCTTGGCAGATGTGGGCCTGGCTGCGGCCCCGAGGATGTCTTCGACAAGAGTCTTGCCGGGGCCTCGGCAAGGGTCTTGCCGTGGCATCGTGGTTGTCCCCGGCAAGGGTCTTGCCGGGGGTCTCGTGGGTATCCTCGGCAAGGATCTTGTCGAGGATCTTCGTCTTCTGGTTTTCATCTAGTCTTGTATGCTTCTGGTCTTCACAAAGATCTGCATGCCACCACGGAGGCGCCTCCCGAGCTTTGGTTCCAATGTGGTTGAGGGTGTTTGGAACTCTCAGGCTCAAGGGTGGCAGCCCTGTTGGCGCCGGGCAAGTTGCCCCGGCAAGGTTCTTGCCGGGGTTGTGGAGGCCGCCCTGGCAAGGGCCTTGCCGGGGGAACTCACCTCGCCCTTCTGCTCTTCGTGTTTCTGGCTTGGTGTTGCTTCGCCCGTCTTGTGTCTTTGCTTCCTCTGCCCCGCCAAGCGTGGTCAGGGACGTGGGGCTGCGACTGCCCGTGCACAAGTAAAGGGGTACAAAAAGGGGCCCCTACTCTTGTACACCGACAATGATGATGATTTCCCCCTCTGGGAGGGAAGTTCCCCCGGCGGAATCACCACACCGGAGGGCAAAAGTGCTCCCGCCCAAGTTCCGCCTCGAGACGGCGATGCTTCGTCCTGAAAGTCCTATCCTTATTTTTTCTAGGTCAAAATGACTTATATACCAGAAGAGGGGCACCGGAGGTGGTCCGAGGAGGGCACAACCCACCAGGGCGCGCCTGGGGCCCTGGCGCGCCTAGGTGGGCCCCCTCTGGTAGTTATTTGCTCCAATAATTCTTAAATATTCCATAAAAATTCTCCGTAAAGTTTCAGCTCATTTGGAGTTGTGCAGAATAGGTGGCCTGACGTAGCTTTTCCAGGTCCAGAATTCCAACTGCCGGTATTCTCCCTCTTTGTGTGAAACTTGCATATTATGAGAGAAAAGGCATTAGAATCACTCCATAAAGCATTATTATGCATAAAAATATCATAAATAACAATAGGAAAACATGATACAAAATGGAAGTATCAACTGCCCCAAGCTTAGACCTCGCTTGTCCTCAAGTGAAAACCGAAATCGAAAAACATGTCCACATGCTTAGAGAGAGAGAGAGAGGTGTCGATAAAACAAAATACGGACATAGAAGCATCATGTATCTCTACCTAATAATAAAGGACGGAGCGTTTCTCCACTTTTTTCGTCCATCAGACGATTTTCGTCCATCATCTTTTTTTCCGTCCGTCGTTTTTTTTTGTGACGTACATATTTTTTTTCAAAACATTGTGTTACAAGGGACTAGAACCCTACCCACATGCTTTGAGCCCACAAGGACGAGATAGCCCACCTAACAATCCTATTGTGCTAGAAAGCAAATGATCGATTTAAATACATCTACGAGTAGTGTGAAGAAACAACAAGAGAAAGACACCATAAAGAAGAAGATACACGTACACTTGTTGTATGGAGGATAGAAAGGAAGATGCATGCACGGTTGGCTGGAAGAAATAGAACTCTCTTGTCTGGAGAAGGAAAGAACTAATCAGGGTGGGCTTGAGCGAATAAAACTCACCTCGCCTTTAGAAGGAAATGAATTAATCAGGTAATGGTTGAAATTTGATGTGCCCTTAAAAAGGAAAGGCATTTATAGAGCGGAAAAACTTGATATATTGCATGCATGCATCAATAATGGGAGCGAGCCGGACCGATTTACCGGCTCGGTCGTGCATGGACGACCGATGCACCCACAGGAGCTCCCGCCGCTCTTCCCATGGCCGGTGGTATGGTAGCAAGAAGCACATATTTACGCATGATGAGAAGTGCAGGTATGCATCAAAGGGCCCGTATTTTTTTGGTGTCAGGATATTCAAAAGAAATTGTATTAGCAAGGCACTCCCTACTCTTTAGACAAGAATTATTTATACACAAGCGCACACTCTCATTCGTTGTATATATGCATCACACGAGCACCCATCATATATAAGTGCTTTTATATGCATATATTTTTCGGTGTTCATATCTCATAACAAGATTTTTTTTCTTATGTATAAGTATATCATGTATGCATATGGGATAAATCAGAATGCAATACAACAATTAATAATGCAATTTGATAGAGCTTTCCAAGAAGATTCCTCATGAGAAAATTGTCTCGGGTTTAGAAAATATAATATTCATGTTTCCAGTTTTTGGTTAATGAACCAGTCATAACAGTTAACCCAATATCACACGTCCTACTATCTCTCACACTAATATGTCCCGCATTAACCGCGTACAATTAGTATACCATTGTCAGTGGATAGCACATGAAATAGTGGAAGTCGAAATAAAATAGAAAAGTTGCAAACAAATCGATCCATACATTCCTTAGCAGTTTTACAAAAATGATTTGGCTAAAAGCACAATTCTTTTTCTTGATAGGAAAAATGGATACTTATTCTACTAGGTGAACGCGATATTTTTTTACCGGTGCAACGCATGGGCATATTTGCTAGTATTATTATAACAACAACAAACTTTATTATAAAACTTTTATCACATAACTTTTATCATAAACTTCTCATGAATAAGTAACAATTCATCACAACATCGAAGTATAGAGTGTAAACTCTATTGAAAACCAATAAACTATGTTCTCTACCAACTTTGCAACTACAATTCATCATCTTTTCAGGAAGGGTCACGTATTGGAGCCTTTTGCAAGTCCAGATACTCAACCATCATATAGTCTTCTATGATTGCTAACACTCACCGCATACACATGAGCAAAAAGTTTCAACCGGACACAGAAAGATAGGGGTCTATAATTTCGCCTCCCAACATATTCACCTCAAGGGGGATGTCAACAATAATAACTCATGCCCACCCATATCCAACGGGATATATGTGCCTAGATCTTTCCTCACCACATGGTGCCTGCCAAAAGAGAAAAATAAAAAAGGAATAGAGAGGTACTTTGACTCTTGCATAAAGTAAATACATGAAAGTAAAAGATAGGCCCTTCACGGAGGGAAGCAGGGGTTGTTGTCGGTTTCAAAACCAGCCGATCTCGGGTAGGGGTCCCTAATTGTGCGTCTGAGGATCGAAGGTAACAGGAGACAAAGGGGACACGATGTTTGTCGGAGATAATGGCCACGGGTAGCCTAACCGACTACCCCTGGTTCTTCAGAAAAATTATCATGCCTTTGGGCCTTCAAGCACTCCAAGCATTTGGGCCGCCTTCCTTGGCCGGCTACCTCTGAAGCCGACTCCCGGGAGGCGACCCCGCCTCAAGCAACCCCTCCCCAGGACGACTACGGGGTGGCCGACTCCAAGAAGCCGGCCAAGAAGGACGCCGACTCCTAGGAGCCGGCCGAGACCACAACCACCAAAGCTGTTCCCACATAACGGCGACAAGACGGGGTGTGGCCACAGTGCGGCCCACTACCCCCGAAGCCCGAGGCGGGCATGGCTACAGGAGGCCGTACGGGACGGCCGTCTCCCGTGCGGCTCGGCACTGTAGCCATGTTAGCCTCGACGTCATCCACGACAGACTCCCGTATGGCCCACGGGCGGCGGGCCCCTTTAGCCAGAGAGAGACGTGGAGGCGGCCCGGCCTTTCCCAGTCGGCCAAGGGCGTAGCCGGCCCTCGAAGCCGGCTACTCCCTTCCTCGAAGCAGGAGCCCCATTAAGGAGACAAGACGAGGTAAGGCTACAGTGAGAGCCCTCGAGGCGGCCCACTGTAGCCACGCTTACCTCGACAAAGCCCTCGTCTTTAGAGGCGAGGCTACAGTAAGCAACCGCCGACAAGACCCTAGGCGGTGGGGCCGACCTGTCGACCAAGAAGCCGGCAGCCGGCGGGACCCACCAGCCGGCGGGACCCAACAGCCAGCGGAGAAGCCGGCGAGCGTAGACACTGACGGCTGGGACCAGAGCCCAGCCGGATTACCATTGTACCCCCGGGGGGTAGGCCTATATAAACCCCCCGGAGCGCCCATGCAAAGGGTTGGCCTCTGAGCACAGTTGGCTGCTAAGCATAGCACACACACTATAGATAGAGAGAAGTAAGAGCTAGCCTTGTTCTTCTTCTCCCTTGAACCCAAGCAGCTCTAGGAGCGATTGTAGCTACCTTTCCTTGATCTAGTGATCATGCGGAGACCCCGCAGAGCAGGACTAGGGGTGTTATCTCCTCGGAGAGCCCCGAACCTGGGTAAGATCCGCCGGCGTGCATGTCTTCGCCTCATCCCGTTTCCAGGCACCGGCGACGTTTTATTGGCTCCCACATAGATAAGCCATCCGTTGGCATATGTCGCACCAACCACCCGACATTTGGCGCCCACCGTGGGGCCAGGTGCACCGTCGTCCGGAGACCTGTTCTGGACGGGAACCCTCTTCCTCCCCCGCGAGCGCAGCCAGTCTGCTGCGCCCGATGGCGTTTGCCCTGACGCGCTGCAAGGCGTCGACGACGCCTGCGCAGCGAGCTGCCTCGCCGACCTACTCGGCGAGACTCGCATCTCCGACGAGCCTGCGTCCGACGCAGGCACCGACTACCCGGAGAGCCGCCTCGTCAGCCTCCTCGACCAACTTCACGTCTCCAGCGAGTCTACTGCAGACATGGAGTCGGTCGGCTCCACCGACCCGATGCTCATCGACTCCGACACCGCATCGCTTGACGCCTACCCATCCGACGTGGTGGTCTACGACAACCCCCTCCCTCGAGCTGAGAGCGGCAGCAGCGCTGTCACCGAAGTACTGGTCATCAGCCACGTCGCCAACTCGGGCGAGAATGCCCACGACGCCCTGCAAGCGGCGATGCACGACCTCTCCGTCCCCATCCCGGCCGATGCCGACGCCGAGACCCTGGAGGCACGCCGCCTCGCCCTCATCACGGAGGGCCAGAAGATAGCCTTCATGAGACGCCTCACCGAGGCCCACCAGCGCGAAGTCGACCGCGCCGCCTTCGGTACGCCGCCGCCTAGCGGCCCGAGCCGAGCCGGCTTCGTCCAGAAGCGCGGCGCGGCCGTCGCCAGCATGCTGGGGGCAGATCGCCCCGTCTACGCCACCCCGCTCGAGAATTTGCGAGCCGCCCAGGCGGCCGTAGAAGAGCTCAATGGGCTGGGAGCCGATGAGCTCCCCTACATGACGAGATGGATCCAGCAGCTGCTTGACGCGGCTGCAGAACGGCACGAAGCCGGCCCGTGCCGATAGTCATCCCCCGCGCCGGGAGCACGCCGCGATGTCCCGCTCGCCGACTGCGAGCGGCGCGCGCCAGAAGAAAGACAAGGAGCCGGCTGCCAGCCGCAGCCGGACTTGCATTACCATCGAGCGCAACGCGGAAGGTCGCCCTCGAGCGGTTGAACACCAAGGAAACCTGCCTCCTCCCCCGCCTCGAAGAGAAAGACGCCTCACTCGGCCGCCTATCACACACCCGACTCTTGGCGACCGACTCGGCCGCCGAGAAGGAGTCGGCGAGAACGACGCCCGCCACAGGATCGACCGCCTTGCTCGATCCTTGGCGTTAGAAGAAGAAGACGATGTCGGCCCGCCATGCTTTGGCCCCCGCATCCGCGACGAACCCTTCCCCAAAGGGTTCTCGCTCCCCAGAGACACGCCCAAGTACAACGGCTCGGTGAAGCCGGAAGATTGGCTCATCGACTACTCCACGGCCGTCAGCATAGCCAACGGCAATCGGCGCATCGCCGTGAAGTATGTCCCCCTCATGCTGCAAGGCACGGCACGCACATGGCTCAACAGCCTCAAGCCCTACAACATCAACAGTTGGCTGGACTTCACCGAAGTCTTCGTCCGCAACTTCACCAGCACCTACAAGCGGCCTCCCAAGCCTCGCCAGCTCTCCCTCTGCGTCCAAGGGCCCAACGAGTCGACCCGCGACTACCTCACGCGATGGGCCGAGCTCCGCAACTCCTGCGAGGGAGTGCACGAGGTCCAGGCCATCGAGTACTTCACCGCTGGGTGCCGAGAGGGCACCCTCCTCAAGCACCGACTCCTCTGCGACGAGCCGGCTACCCTCGACGAGTTACTAGTCATCGCTGACAAGTACGCCACTGCCGACTCCTCGATGAAGACCGAGCTCCGAGTAGACGCCTCGGGAAAGGTGATTGCTCCGGCTCCCAAGACGCCAGCTGGCGACCCTAATCGGCGCCCCTACCAGAACGACCACAAGCGCAAGGGCCCCATGCCGACTTCCTCCAGTCGGTAGGTGGCCACAGTTGAAGACGAGCAGCCCGAAGATCGGCCCGCTCCCAAGAAGAAGGGTGGCCGGCCGCCTTGGCAGCCGTCTTTCTCCTACGAGCAAGCTCTCGACGCCCCCTGCAAGTTCCACAGCGGCGCGAAGCCGTCCAACCACACAACCCGGAAATGCCACTGGCTCACCCGCATCACCAAGGGCGAGGGGATGTTGCCGCCTCCGCCTCCCGGCCCGCCGCCTCCAGCCCCCCAGCAGCCGGCGGCTCGGCCGGCAGTCGGCGCCATCCAAGACGAATTTCCCGAAGAGCACGCCGCCTACGTCGTCTTCACCAGTCAAGCCGACGACAAGCGCAGCCGACGCCAACAGCACCAAGAAGTGAATGCAGTCGCCACCAGCGCCCCCGAGTTCATGCACTGGTCAGAAAAGCCAATCAGCTGGAGCCAGGCCGACCACCCAGAGGTGATGCCTTCGCCTGGCTCCTATGCAATGGTCTTGGACGTCACCCTCGCGACGGAGAGGCGAGCTGCCAGATTTTCCCGCGTCCTGATAGACGGCGGAAGCAGTATCAACATACTGTACCGCGATACCATGGAGAAGCTGAACATCAAAGCGAAGCAGCTCATGCCGAGCCGCACCGTCTTCCATGGTATCGTCCCCGGCCTGTCTTGCTCCCCAATCGGCAAGATCAAAATGGATGTTCTCTTCGGAGACAAAGATCATTTTCGCCGAGAAGCAATATGGTTCGAGGTAGTGGATTTGGAGAGCCCCTATCATGCACTGCTTGGCCGACCTGCTTTGGCCAAGTTCATGGCTGTGCCTCACTACGCCTACCTGAAGATGAAGATGCCGAGCTCGAAGGGGATCATCACGGTATCCGGCGACTACAAGAAGTCCATCGAGTGCGCCATGGCCAGTAGCCGGCTGGCCGAGTCCCTCGTGGTGGCAGAAGAGAAGAAGATGTTGGAACGGGTTGTGGCCATGGCCGGCAAGCAGCCGGCCTTGTCCCCAAACCCCAAGGATTGTGATGCGCAGGGCTCCTTCCAGCCTGCCAAAAAGACAAAGAAGATACCTCTGGACCCGGAGAACCCGGAGAGGTTCGCTGTGATTGGGGCGAACTTGGACAGTAAATAGGAAGGCGAGCTCGTCGACTTCCTCCGTGAGAATCGAGACATCTTTGCATGGTCCCCAAAGGACATGCCGGGTGTCCCAAAGGATTTCGCCGAGCACAAATTACATGTCCGAGATGATGCGAAGCCGGTCAAGCAACCCCTCCGCGAAGAATTGTGGGAGAAGAGATAGCCCGGCTCCTTGCCGCTGGCTTTATCATGGAAGTGTTCTTTCCAGAGTGGCTTGCCAACCCAGTTCTGGTTCTGAAGAAGAATAACAAGTGGCGTATGTGTATAGACTACACCAGTCTGAACAAGGCTTGCCCAAAGGATCCGTTTGCTCTGCCACGGATTGACCAAGTGATAGACTCCATAGCCGGATGCGAGCTGTTAAGTTTTTTGGATGCGTACTCAGGGTACCATCAGATCAAGTTGGACCCGGCTGACCGCCTAAAGACTGCCTTCATCACACCCTTTGGAGCTTTCTGCTACCTGACAATGACATTCGGCTTGAGAAATGCCGGTGCCACTTTTCAGCGTTGCATGCAGAAATGCCTCTTGAAACAACTCGGCAGAAATGCCCACGTCTATGTAGATGACATTGTGGTGAAGACAGAGAAGCGCGGTACCTTGCTGGAAGACCTGAAAGAAACATTCGCCAACTTGCGCTGATTCCAGATCAAGCTCAACCCCGAGAAGTGCGTGTTCGGAGTGCCAGCCGGCCAGCTGCTATGCTTCCTGGTCTCCGAACGCGGCATTGAGTGCAACCCCATCAAGATCAAGGCCATCGAGAGGATGGAGATTCCCACCAAGCTGCGAGATGTGCAGAAGTTCACTGGCTGCTTAGCCTCCCTGAATCGTTTTATCAGCCGACTAGGAGAAAAGGCTCTCCCCTTGTACCGACTCATGAAGAAGTCCACTCACTTCGAGTGGAATGATCAAGCCGACCAAGCCTTCCATGAGTTGAAGAAAATGCTTACCACTCCGCCTGTCCTGGCTGCGCCGACTGAGAAGGAGCCCATGCTCCTCTACATCGCCGCGACTAGCCGAGTCGTCAGCACTGTTGTTGTGGTCCAGCGCCCGGAGGAAGGCCGAGCCCAGCTAGTCCAGAGGCCGGTGTACTATCTCAGCGAAGTACTGTCCAGCTCAAAGCAAAACTACCCGCACTACCAGAAGATGTGCTATGGGGTGTACTTCGCTGCCAAGAAACTGAAGCCCTACTTCCAAGAGCACCCCATCACGGTCGTATGCACTGCCCCGCTCGCCGAGATCATAGGCAGCCGGGATGCATCCGGCCGGGTGGCCAAATGGGCCATTGCATTGGCACCCTACATGATCTTCTATCAACCCCGCACCGCCATTAAGTCGCAAGCATTGGCCGACTTCCTCGTCGACTGGGCCGAGACCCAGTACCTACCGCCGGCTCCCGACTCTACCCATTGGCGGATGCACTTTGACGGGTCCAAGATGCGCACCGGCTTGGGAGCCGGCATCGTCCTCACCTCTCCCAAAGGCAACAAGCTCAAGTACACGCTGCAGATCCACTTCGCCGCCTCCAACAACGTGGCCGAGTACGAGGCGCTCGTACATGGGCTCCGGCTAGCCAAAGAGCTCGGCATACGCCGGATCCTGTGCTACGGCGACTCAGACTTGGTGGTCCAGCAGTCGTCTGGCGACTGGGACGCCAAGGATGCGAACATGGCGAGCTATCGTTTCCTCGTCCAGCAGATAAGCGGATACTTCGAAGGGTGCGAGTTCCTTCACGTGCCAAGGGCCGACAACGACCAAGCAGATGCCCTAGCACGGATCGGCTCCACCCGACAAGCCATACCAACTGGCGTCTCCCTCCAGCGCCTCCTCAATCCGTCCATCAAGCCGTCTCCAGAGTCGGATTCCATCTTCGTACCGCCTGTGCCAGATACAGCTGGATCCGACTGGAGAAATCCTGCAGGCGGCACGGAGACTTCGACAACTGGCCCGGGGACTGCCGTAGTCGCACCCAGTCCGGGGACTTCAGAACCCGGCCCGGGGACTGCAGCAGTCGGCCCGGGGACTGCAACGACACAAGAAGCGGTGGCCGACTCCAATTCAACGCCACCCAACCCACCCACCCGAGTCATGGTGGCCACATTAACAGAAGAAGAAGTCACAACTCCCTCATGGGCCCAGCCCATCCTCAAGTTCCTAGTCAGCAGAGAGCTGCCGGCTGATGAGATCTTAGCAAGACTAGTGCAACGACGAGCCGCAGCATATACAATAATCAACAGAGAGCTTGTGAAGCGCAGCGTCACTGGAGTCTTCCAGCGTTGCGTCGAGCCAGAAAAAGGAGTGGCAATCCTCAAGGACATCCACCAAGGCGAGTGCGGCCACCACGCAGCCTCAAGATCCCTTGTGGCCAAGGCTTTCCGCCATGGTTTCTTCTGGCCGACTGCCTTGGAGGATGCTAAAGATATAGTCAAGAGCTGCAGAGGATGCCAAGTTTTTAGTTCCAAGCAACACCTACCGGCTTCTGCACTCAAGACCATTCCCCTCACCTGGCCTTTTGCCGTCTGGGGACTGGACATGGTGGGACCCTTCAAGACAGCCCGCGGCGGCCTGACACATCTACTTGTTGTTGTGGACAAGTTCACAAAGTGGATTGAAGCAAAGCCAATCAAGAAGCTCAATGGGCCGACTGCCGTAACATTCATCACCGACATCACCACTCGGTACGGCGTGCCACACAGCATCATCACCGACAACGGCACGAATTTCGCCAAAGGAGCACTGGCACGTTTCTGCGCGACGCAGGGCATCCGACTGGACTTAGCGTCCGTTGCCCACCCGCAGTCAAACGGCCAGGTCGAGCGAGCAAATGGACTCATCCTCTCCGGCATCAAGCCCCGACTGGTTGTACCATTGGAGCGATCGGCCGGCTGCTGGCTCGCAGAGCTGCCGGCTGTCCTCTGGAGCCTGCGCACTACACCCAACAAGTCAACCGGCTTCACTCCATTTTTCCTCGTGTACGGTGCCGAGGCTGTCATCCCAACAGACATCGAGTTCGACTCGCCTCGGATCACCATGTACACGGAAGAGGAGGCCAAAGAAGCAAGAGAAGACGGCGTGGACCTACTGGAAGAATGCCGGCTGTTAGCACTCAGCCGGTCCGCCATCTACCAGCAAGGGTTGCACTGCTACTACAACCGCAAGGTCAAGCCAAGATCCTTCCAAGAGGGTGACCTTGTGCTCTGGCTGATCCAGCGAACAGCCGGCCAGCACAAGCTCTCGGCCCCTTGGGAAGGCCCCTTCGTCGTCAGCAAGGCACTCAGCAACGACTCCTACTACTTGCTCGACGCGCAAAAACCAAGAGCACGCAAGAGAGACGACTCCGGCAAGGAGTCGGAGCGACCATGGAACGCAAACCTCCTAAGACGATTTTACAGCTGAAAAGCAGTATGTATCACGCTCCCCTTTTGTATTAAGTACGAACCAACAGGCCCCCCGAACAGTACTCGGGGACTGCCTTTTATTTATCCGTGAATGACGAGTGTCATATCCATGAATGTATTATTACATTTTGAATTCTTGTCCGGCACCGGGTTCGACTAGTCGGCCCGGGGACTGGCCGCCTTGAGCTATATCGAAAGTTCTTCCTGAAGTCAGCAAAGTAGTGCGCCGGCTCCCAAGTCCTCTCTTGTTGAAAGTCGCGGCTCAAAAAACTGACTGTCTGACTAGCAAGAGGGAAGACAGAAAGGATGCCCACACGAAAAATGGCTAAGGAACAACGAACCTATATAGCAAAGAGACGGCCTCCAAACATGCCTGCCGGCTGTTGAAGCAGCCGGCTGGCCGGCTTCCTAAAACACTTAAGCTTTAGTCCAACAAAGCTAGAGTACTTCCCCAACCCAATCGGCCAAGCACTCCCCCGGCTACAGATTGCGGAGCAACTGTTGGACTGGGGAGGCGGCAACCAAGGGAGGGCGGCAAAGGAAAAAGCAGAAGGACAAAAAGCAAAAGTACAAGGAAAGGCCAAATGCATAAGTTATATATATACATAAAGCCGCCAACAGGCCGGCAATAGACATAAGTTCGAATACACCCAGTGGGTGGAATTGTGCGAATTTAACCAAACATTGTTTTAAAGAGTAACAAGACAGGAAAAGCAAAAGACGGCAGACTAGGGCGCGACATGGAGGCCGAGCTGGTCGGTGAAGGCGGCCTCGCCGGCTGAAGGAGTGGCCGACTAGCGGGTCCCGGCTTGACCACCACCTGCGGCAGGAGACGCACTCGCGCCCGACATAGTGCTGGAGGCGCGGTCAGGCTGAGGCTGGCCGGCTGCTCCATCAGCCGGCTCGGCGTCTTCACCCTCCTCCTCCTCCTCTTCGCCCTCGTCGCTGGAGTCGATCTCCTCCGCCGAGTCCTCACCGTACGCCGGGTCCAGCCCGAACCACTCTTCCGGCTGGGCGACTCCATTGTCGTCCACCTCGGGGGCGAAGACGCTGGTGTCGGTGTAGTCGGCGATCGCTGAAGCCCGCCGAATGATGGCCGGCCGCGCCGGCTCCAGCTCCGTGTCGGCTTGCTGCCGCCAGGTAGCCAGCTGGTCCAGGCTCAGGCTGGGATACCAAGCCTTGACGAACTCCAGCGCCCGCCTGGTGCCGGAGCGAGCCGCCGAGGCCTTCCAAGCCTCGAAGCGGCCGACTGCCACCTCCAGCCAGTCGGCAGTCCGACTGGGGGTACGAGGGACCACTTGGCCGGGCCAGAGGGCGGCCAAGACCTGCGCCCCGGCACGCTGAAGCCGGTGGAGCAGCCGGTGAGCCGGCTGGATGCGAGCCTGGATCGCCAGGAGCTGTTCCTCCAGCGAGCGGCCGGCGGTTGGCGAGATCTCAAAGCCGGCCTGCCTTCGCGCTTGGCGACAGGCCTCGATGGCCTGGTTGGCGGCAGTAGAATAGCCAGGGAAATATTCTGTGCAAGAAAGAAGAAGAAAGGAAGAAAAGAATACCAAAATCAGAAAAAGAGCCAAAAGTGGCAGATGGCAAGAAAGGACGAAGAGGTAGGCGGCTTAGCGTCGACCAGATCTTCGATCTGGCCATAGCCAGAGACCAGAGTCTGCCTGGCCTCAGCCCAGCCAGCCGCCTCCGTCTCGAACTCGGCCTGGAGAGTAGCTTCGCGATCCTGCGCAGCCTTCAGTGCCGCCTTGTGGCCTTCCTCCTGGTCGGCCAGCTTCTTGACCAGGCGGTCGCGCTCTTGCACCAAGGCGGCGAGCTCGGCATCCTTGGCACGAAGAGCAGTTTGGGACTCCCCCAGCTGTGCCCTCAGACTGGCGTTGGCCGCTGCAGAGACGGCAGGAAAAGAAGAACAGTAAGAAGTTTCAAGGAAGATCTGACCCGACAGCTCAGCAGTCGGCCCGAATCTCGGGGACTACACCCAGTGGGTGCGCTGACGCGCCCCCACATGAGATAAAGAACAAATCACGTACCTCGACTCTCAGTAAGGTCGGCGGTCTTCTGAGTCAGCTCCCGAGCCTGGGAGTTGAAGGCGGCCACTCGAAGGTTGTGGTAGTCTTGCAAGATGGACAGAAGACCGAAGTAAGAACAAAAACAACAAAGGCAAATCCTCCAAGAAGTTCCAAGCCGCCTGCTCAGCAGCCGACTCGGAACTCGGGGACTACACCCAGTGGGTGCGCTGACGCGCCCCCACGGAAGAAATCAAGATCAAGAAGAGAAATCAAGATCAAGAAGAAGCAAGATGGGAATACTAACCCGGATGGCCGCCCACGTTGCGAGGAACTCGTCGGTGAACTGCCTCAGCGCCGCGGCTTGGCCTTGGAGCTGGGTCCGGACGTCTTGTGCAGCCACGTTCACCACGGTCGTCCCTCCGCCTGGCGTCCACCCCGAGGTAGCGCTGGCCGCCTCCGCATCTCGGGCCGACGAGCTGGAACCCACGGCCGGCTGTGGCTCCGACGCGGCCTTCCCCGCACGCCGGCTCAGCGGAATCCGGACCGCCGTCTCAACCCTCGTAGCCGGCTCGCCCTCTGCCGACTGTGCAGGCGACGGATCAGGCCGGCCGCCTTGGGCCGCCCCAGTTGGCGGGGTCGGCTCCGGCGCCTTCTCCAAGATGATGACGTCGTCACCACTTCCCCCCAGCCCTGGCTGGTCGCCGCTGGCTTCCCCTGGCGAGGGCTCCATGTCCCCAGGTGCCATGACGCGCAGCGGGGTGACCATCAAAACCTCCCCGCCGCCGCCGCCTCAGCCTCTGCCTGGGCCCTGGCTGCGGCCTCGGCGAGTGCCTTCGCTACCTCCTCCTCCCGTGCCGCCTGGGCGGCGGCCGCCTTCCGTGCCTCCGCCTCCCGTGCCTCCTTCTCCTCCCGCGCCTCCCGCGCGTTCCTTTCCGTCGCCTCCTGGAGGTCGGCGCGGGGGTCCACGCGGTGGGTGGTGCTCCCAGAGCCCCTTGGCGACTCGACGACGGAGCCGGCAGCCGCCCGCTCAAGTGACAACGGAGCTCTGATCGTTGAAGAAAAAGATGAGAGCTCAAGAACCACCAAAGAAAAGAAAGAAAGAGAGTACACAAAGAAAGCGAACTTACGCCGACACGGTCTGCGGTTGCTTCACCGCCTTGCGGAAGCGAGCCGCCTTTGCGGCCGCCTCCTCCCGCCTGGTGGCCGCTGCCCCGCCTCCGGGTTTCTTCGTTCGGCTGCCGAACAAGCCCTGGGCGGCGCGACGCTTCTGACCTCCACCCCGAGCAGGCTGCGCGGCGGAGGAACCCGCGCCGCGTCCAGATGCCGGCTGGCGGCGCGGGACGGCTTCGGCGTCATCGTCGTCCGGCCAGTCGTCAAAGGTGGCACTGAACCCGGAGCCGCCTGCTTCGCCGCCGGCTTGGCCTCCACCCGGCTCGACGTCGTCGTCCATACCGACCACCCTCAGGTCAGGGTCCTCCAGGTCGTGTTCGGTCCGGTCGGGGACGAATCGGCGCTCCGCGTCTGACCCGCCGGCCGGCCGAAGCAGAGAGCTCTATCGAAGAACAAGCCGACTAAGTCAGAGTCGGCCAAGAGGTGCTCGGCAACAAATCAAAGAGAGAGAAAAAGATACAAGGAGAACATACCGTAGGCGGAGGATTGGCTTGGCTATATGGCTCCTTGCCGAACTGCCATTCTTCGGTGAGTTTGCAGTTCGCAAGGTAGTTCACCATGTAGGCGACCTCCTCGCGCGGCATCTCCTTGGTGCACATTCGGCTCGGATCGAGCTGGCCGCTCATCTAACAGATCAGATGAGGCCGGCTCTGGAGCGGAAGAACCCGGCGCGTGACGAACGCGGCCAGAAGATCGGGCCCCGTCAGGCCCTCCGACTGGACCATCACCCGCAGTCGGGCGACGGCGGCGTTTCCAGCCGGCAATAGCGTCACCGCCCGGAAGGACCACTGGGGCAGCCTGCCCGCCGGTGGGCCGGCTACGTAAGCCGACAGGTTGATGTAGTCGCCCCGTGGGGCGATGTTCCGCAGGTAGAAGTACGACTTCTGCCACTTCTTCACCGGTTGGATTAGCGGGATGCCGGGGAAGGGGTTGTCGGCGACCGATCTCCGCGACGCGATGAAGGCGCCAGTCTGAGCCGGCACGCCCCGCATGCGCGTGCCCAGCTTCGACTGGAAGAACTCCCCCCAGAGCTCGAGGGTGGGGAGGACGCCGAGGTAGCCCTCGCACAGGGTGACGAAGGCGGACAGCAGCACCACCGCGTTGGGGGTGAGATGGTGCGGCTGGAGCTGATAGAAGTCGAGCCAGGAGCGGAAGAAGGCGCTCACTGGCAGGCCGAAGCCGCGCAAGAAGTGCGAGCAGAAGACCACCCGCTCGCCCTCCTGTGGCTCCGGTGTGATTTCCTTCGCCGGCGCGAGGCGGACCTCCACTTTGTCCGCGCTGGGCAGCCGCCGCGTGTCGCGGAGGAAGTCGATGTGGTCGTCGTGGACATTGGAGCCGTCCCAATCCCTGCCATACTGCTCCGTGGCGGGAGGCATGGCGAAAGCTAGCACGGCGGCGGAGGAATGCGCAGTAGAAGAACGCGGCGGCGAGGCGCTGTCGCAAGAACGGGAGAGCGAAGAAGATGGCGGAGGTAGGAGGAGCGTGCGAGGGCCTGCCGCCCTCCACCTCCCCCTACTTATAGCTTCGCAAGGCGAGGCCGAAGAGGCCGGATGAGGGCGCAAGACGTGGGATTAACTGCACCCACTCCCCCCATGTCTCGCGATTATTGCGCATAAATGCGAGCCAAAACTGCCGCACGGGACGTGCGGGCGGTTTCGGGATACAAAGGATCCGCGCCTGGGCCGGGGCGCGGACGTGGCGGGCCCCCTCCCTGCGGCGACGTCCCGTCACGCGCGTGGGCTGGCAGGCTTTCCGGCCACGTGGTTCGCAGACGGCCAGTGGCCGGCCCGCGGCCCAGTGCGCGCGCCAGCGGGCTCCCGCCCTCCGACTCCAGAAGATTTCGACTCAGGCGGCGCGCCTGACCAAGGCCGGCTCCCAGCTGTCGGCTTGTCAAGATAGGAAGCTGATCGAGCTTCTCAATCAGCTTCGGGGACTACTGTCGGAGATAATGGCCACGGGTAGCCTAACCGACTACCCCTGGTTCTTCAGAAAAATTATCAGGCCTTTGGGCCTTCAAGCACTCGAAGCATTTGGGCCGCCTTCCCTGGCCGGCTACCTCTGAAGCCGACTCCCGGGAGGCGACCCCGCCTCAAGCAACCCCTCCCCAGGACGACTACGGGGTGGCCGACTCCAAGAAGCCGGCCAAGAAGGACGCCGACTCCTAGGAGCCGGCCGAGACCACAACCACCAAAGCTGTTCCCACATAACGGCGACAAGACGGGGTGTGGCCACAGTGCGGCCCACTACCCCCGAAGCCCGAGGCGGGCATGGCTACAGGAGGCCGTACGGGACGGCCGTCTCCCGTGCGGCTCGGCACTATAGCCATGTTAGCCTCGACGTCATCCACGACAGACTCCCGTACGGCCCACGGGCGGCGGGCCCCTTTAGCCAGAGAGAGACGTGGAGGCGGCCCGGCCTTTCCCAGTCGGCCAAGGGCGTAGCCGGCCCCCCGAAGCCGGCTACTCCCTTCCTCGAAGCAGGAGCCCCATTAAGGAGACAAGACGAGGTAAGGCTACAGTGAGAGCCCCCGAGGCGGCCCACTGTAGCCACGCTTACCTCGACAAAGCCCTCGTCTTCAGAGGCGAGGCTACAGTAAGCAGCCGCCGACAAGACCCTAGGCGGTGGGGCCGGCCTGTCAACCAAGAAGCCGGCAGCCGGCGGGACCCACCAGCCGGCGGGACCCAACAGCCGGCGGAGAAGCCGGCGAGCGTAGACACTGACGGCTGGGACCAGAGCCCAGCCGGATTACCATTGTACCCCCGGGGGGTAGGCCTATATAAACCCCCCGGAGCGCCCATGCAAAGGGTTGGCCTCTGAGCACAGTTGGCTGCTAAGCATAGCACACACACCATAGATAGAGAGAAGTAAGTGCTAGCCTTCTTCTTCTTCTCCCTTGAACCCAAGCAGCTCTAGGAGCGATTGTAGCTACCTTTCCTTGATCTAGTGATCATGCGGAGACCCCGCAGAGCAGGACTAGGGGTGTTATCTCCTCGGAGAGCCCCGAACCCGGGTAAGATCCGCCGGCGTGCATGTCTTCGCCTCATCCCGTTTCCAGGCACCGGCGACGTTTTATTGGCTCCCACACAGATAAGCCATCCGTTGGCATATGTCGCACCAACCACCCGACAATGTTTACCCAGTTTCGGGCCCTCTTAATGGAGGTAACACCCTACTTCCTTCTTGATTGACTTTGATGAGTATAGGGGTTACAAGAGTTGATCTACCTCGAGATCGTAATGGCTAAACCCTATATGTCTAGCCTATGTAAATTTTGATAGCCTCTACGGACTAAACTATCTGGTTTATATAGACACCGGAGGGGCCTAGGTGAAGGAAATATGCCCTAGAGGCAATAATAAAGTTATTATTTATTTCCTTATTTCATGATAAATGTTTATTATTCATGCTAGAATTGTATTAACCGGAAACATGATACATGTGTGAATACATAGACAAACAGAGTGTCACTAGTATGCCTCTACTTGACTAGCTCGTTGATCAAAGATGGTTATGTTTCCAAGCCATAGACATGAGTTGTCATTTGATTAACAGGATCACATCTTTAGGAGAATGATGTGATTGACTTGACCCATCTGTTAGCTTAGCACTTGATCGTTTAGTATGTTGCTATTGCTTTCTTCATGACTTATACATGTTCCTATGACTATGAGATTATGCAACTCCCGTTTACCGGAGGAACACTTTGTTTGCTACCAAACGTCACAACGTAACTGGGTGATTATAAAGGTGCTCTACACGTGTCTCCGAAGGTACTTGTTGAGTTGGCGTATTTCGAGATTAGGATTTGTCACTCCGATTGTCGGAGAGGTATCTGTGGGCCCACTCGGTAATACACATCACTATAAGCCTTGCAAGCATTGTAACTAATGAGTTAGTTGCGGGATGATGTATTACGGAACGAGTAAAGAGACTTGCCGGTAACGAGATTGAACTAGGTATTGAGATACCGACGATCAGACCTCGGGCAAGTAACATACCGATGACAAAGGGAACAACGTATGTTGTTATGCGGTTTGACCGATAAAGATCTTCGTAGAATATGTGGGAGCCAATATGAGCATCCAGGTTCCGCTATTGGTTATTGACCGGAAATGTGTCTCGGTCATGTCTATATAGTTCTCGAACCCGTAGGGTCCGCACGCTTAACGTTCGGTGACGATTGGTATTATGAGTTTATGTGTTTTGATGTACCTAAGGTAGTTTGGAGTTCCAGATGAGATCGGGGATATGACGAGGTGTCTCAAAATGGTCGAGACGTAAAGATCGATATATTGGACGACTATATTCGGACACCGGAAAGGTTCCGAGTGATTCGGGTATTTTTCGGAGTACCAGAGAGTTATGGGAATTCGTCGGGGAGTATATGGGCCTTATTGGGCTTTAGGGGAAAGAGAGAGGGGAGGCTGCGCGCCCCCCAAGGCTTAGTCTGAATTGGACTAGGGGGAGGGGCGGCGCCCCCTCCTTCCTTCTCTTCTCTTTTCCCTTTCCTTCTCTCCTACTCCTACTACTTGGAAGGGCTCCTAGTTCTACTAGGAAAGGGGGAATCCTACTCCCGGTGGGAGTAGGACTCCCCTAGGGCGCGCCATAGAGAGGGCCGGCCCTCCCCCTCCTCCACTCCTTTATATACGGGGGATGGGGGCACCCCATAGACACAACAATTGATCTCTTGGATCTCTTAGCCGTGTGCGGTGCCCCCCTCCACCATAATCCACCTCGATAATATCGTAGCGGTGCTTAGGCGAAGCCCTGCGTCGGTAGAACATCATCATCGTCACCATGCCGTCGTGCTGACGGAACTCTCCCTCAAAGCTCGGCTGGATCGGAGTTCGAGGGACGTCATCGAGTTGAACGTGTGCTGAACTCGAAGGTGCCGTGCGTTCGGTACTTGATCGGTCGGATCCTGAAGACGTACGACTACATCAACCGCGTTGTGCTAACGCTTCTGCTTTCGGTCTACGAGGGTACGTGGACACACTCTCCCCTGTCGTTGCTATGCATCACCATGATCTTGCGTGTGCGTAGGAATTTTTTTGATATTACTACGTTCCCCAACAGTGGCATCCGAGCCAGCTTTTATGCATTGATGTTATATGCACGAGTAGAACACAAGTGAGTTGTGGGCGATACAAGTCATACTGCTTACCAGCATGTCACACTATGGTTCGGCGGTATTGTTGGATGAAGCGGCCCGGACCGACATTACGCGTACGCTTACGCGAGACTGGTTCTACCGACGTGCTTTGCACACAGGTGGCTGGCGGGTGTCAGTTTCTCCAACTTTAGTTGAACCGAGTGTGGCTACGCCCGGTCCTTGAGAAGGTTAAAATAGCACTAACTTGATGAACTATCGTTGTGGTTTTGATGCGTAGGTAAGAACGGTTCTTGCTCAGCCCGTAGCAGCCACGTAAAACTTGCAACAACAAAGTAGAGGACGTCTAACTTGTTTTTGCAGGGCATGTTGTGATGTGATATGGTCAAGGCATGGTGCTATATTTTATTGTATGAAATGATCATGTTTTGTAATCGAGTTATCCGCAACTGGGAGGAGCCATATGGTTGTCGCTTTATTGTATGCAATGAAATCGCCCTGTAATTGCTTTACTTTATCACTAAGCGGTAGCGATAGTCGTAGAAGCAATAGTTGGCGAGACGACAATGATGCTACGATGGAGATCAAGGTGTCGCGCCGGTGACGATGGTGATCATGACGGTGCTTCGGAGATGGAGATCACAAGCACAAGATGATGATGGCCATATCATATCACTTATATTGATTGCATGTGATGTTTATATTTTATGCATCTTATTTTGCTTAGATCGATGGTAGCATTATAAGATGATCTCTCACTAAATTTCAAGATAAAAGTGTTCTCCCTGAGTATGCACCATTGCCAAAGTTCGTCGTGCCGAGACACCACGTGATGATCGGGTGTGATAAGCTCCACGTTCATCTACAACGGGTGCAAGCCAGTTTTGCACACGCAGAATACTCGGGTTAAACTTGACGAGCCTAGCATATGCAGATATGGCCTCGGAACACTGAGACCGAAAGGTCGAGCGTGAATCATATAGTAGATATGATCAACATAGTGATGTTCACCATTGAAAACTACTCCATCTCACGTGATGATCAGACATGGTTTAGTTGATATGGATCACGTGATCACTTAGATGATTAGAGGGATGTCTATCTAAGTGGGAGTTCTTAAGTAATCTGATTAATTGAACTTTAATTTATCATGAACTTAGTCCTGGTAGTATTAGCATATCTATGTTGTAGATCAATAGCTCGCGTTTAGCTCCCCTGTTTCATTTTGATATGTTCCTAAAGAAAACTAAGTTGAAAGATGTTAGTAGCAATGATGCGGATTGGATCCGTGATCTGAGGATTATCCTCATTGCTGCATAGAAGTATTATGTCCTTGATGCACCGCTAGGTGACAGAACTATTGCAGGAGCAGATGCAGACGTTTTGAACATTTTGACAAAAGCTCGGTATGATAACTACTTGTTAGTTTAGTGCACCATACTTTACGGCTTAGAACCGGGATTTCAGAAATGTTTTGAACGCCACAGAGCATGTAAGATGTTCCAAGAGTTGAAATTGGTATTTCATACTCATGCCCGTGTCGAGAGGTATGAGACCTCTGACAGTACTTTGCCTACAAGATGGAGGAGAATGGCTCAACCAGTGAGCATGTACTCAGATTGTCTGGGTACTACAATTGCTTGAATCAAGTGGGAGTTAATCTTCCAGATAAGATAGTAATTGACAAAGTTCTCTAGTCACTATCACCAAGTTACTAGAACTTCGTGATGAACTATAATATGCAAGGGATGACGAAAACAATTCCCAAGCTCTTCGCGATGCTAAAATCGGCGAAGGTAGAAATCAAGAAAAAAAAATCAAGTGTTGATGGTTGACAAGACCACTAGTTTCAAGAAAAGGGCAAAGGGAAGAAGGGGAACTTCAAGAATAACGGCAAGCAAGTTGCTGCTCAAGTGAAGAAGCCCAAGTCTGGACCTAAGCCTGAGACTAAGTGCTTCTACTGCAAAGGGACTGGTCACTGGAAGCAGAACTACCCCAAGTATTTGGCGGAGAAGAAGGATGGCAAAGAGAACAAAGGTATATTTGATATACATGATATTGATGTGTACTTTACTAGTGTTTATAGCAACCCCTCGGTATTTGATACTAGTTCAGTTGCTAAGAGTAGTAACTTGAAACGGGAGTTGCAGAATGAACAGAGACTAGTTAAGGGTGGAGTGATGTGTGTTGGAAGTGGTTCCAAGATTGATATGATCATCATCCCACACTCCCTATACTTTCGGGATTAATGTTGAACCTAAAATAAATGTTATTTGGTGTTTCCGTTGAGCATGAATATGATTTGATCATGTTTATTGCAATACGGTTATTCATTTAAGTCAGAGAATAATTGTTGTTCTGTTTACATGAATAAAACCTTCTATTGTCATACATCCAATGTAAATGGTTTACTAAATCTCGATCGTAATGATACACATATTCATAATATTGAAGCCAAAAGATGCAAAGTTAATAATGATAGTGCAACTTATTTGTGGCACTGCCGTTTAGGTCATATTGGTATAAAGCGCATGAAAAAACTCCATGCTGATGGGTTTTTGGAATCACTTGATGCTTTTGAACCATGCCTCATGGGCAAGATGACTAAGACTCTGTTCTCCGGAACAATGGCGCGAGCAACTGACTTACTAGAAATAATACATACTGATGTATGCGGTTTGATGAGTGTTGAGGATCGCGGTGGGTATCGTTATTTTCTGACCTTCACAGATGATTTGAGCAGATATGGGTATATCTAATTGATGAAACATAAGTCTGAAATATTTGAAAAGTTCAAAGAATTTCAGAGTGAAGTGGAAAATCATCGTGACAAGAAAATAAAGTTTCTACGATTTGATCGCAAAGACAAATATTTGAGTTACAAGTTTGGTCTTGAATTAAAACAATGTGGAATAGTTTCACAAATTCGTGCCACCTGGAACACCACAGCATAATGGTGTGTCCGAACGTCATAACCGTACTTTATTGGATATAGTGCAATCTATGATGTTTCTTACCGATTTACCACTATAGTTTTGGGGTTATACATTAGAGACAGCTGCATTCATGTTTAAAAGGGCACCATCTAAATCCGTTGAGACGACACCGTATGAACTGTGGTTTGGCAACAAACAAAAGTTGTCATTTCTTAAAGTTTGGGGTTGCGATGCTTATAAGAAAAAGTTTCATCCTGATAAGCTCAAACCCAAATCGGAGAAATGTGTCTTCATAGGATACCCAAAGGAGACTGTTGGGTACACCTTCTATCACAGATCCGAAGGCAAGATATTCAATGCTAAGAATGGATCCTTTCTAGAGAAGGAGTTTCTCTCGAAAGAAGTGAGTGGGAGGAAAGTAGAACTTGATGAAGTAATTGTACCTGCTCCCTTATCGGAAAGTAGTTCATCACAGAAACCGGTTTCTGTGACACCTACACCAACTAGTGAGGAAGCAAATGATGATGATCATGTAACTTCAGATCAAGTTACTACCGAACCTCGTAGGTAAACCAGAGTGAGATCCGCACCAGAGTGGTACGGTAATCCTATTCTGGAGGTCATGTTACTTGACCATGACGAACCTACGAACTATGAGGAAGCAATGATGAGCCCAGATTCCGCAAAATGGGTTGAGGCCATGAAATCTGAGATGGGATCCATGTATGAGAACAAAGTGTGGACTTTGGTTGACTTGCCCAATAATCGGCAAGCCATAGAAAATAAATGGATCTTCAAGAGGAAGACGGACGCTGATAGTAGTGTTACTATCTACAAAGCTAGACTTGTCGAAAAAAAAGGTTTTTGACAAAGTTCAAGGTGTTGACTACGATGAGATTTTCTCACTCGTAGCGATGCTTAAGTCTGTCCGAATCATGTTAGCAAATTGCCACATTTTATGAAATCTGGCAAATGGATGTCAAAACTACATCCCTTAATGGATTTCTTAAAGAAGAGTTGTATATGATGCAACCAGAAGGTTTTGTCGATCCTAAAGGTGCTAACAAAATGTGCAAGCTCCAGCGATCCATCTATGGACTGGTGCAAGCATCTCGGAGTTGGAATATACGCTTTGATGAGTTGATCAAAGCATATAGTTTTATACAGACTTGCGGTGAAGCCTGTATTTACAAGAAAGTGAGTGGGAGCACTACAACATTCTGATAAATATATGTGAATGACATATTGTTGATCGGAAATAATGTAGAATTTTCTGGAAAGCATAAAGGAGTATTTGAAAAGAGTTTTTCAAATAAAGACCTCGATGAAGCTGCTTACATATTGAGCATCAAGATCTATAGAGATAGATCAAGACGCTTGATGAGTTTTTTAATGAGTACATACCTTGACAAGATTTTGAAGTAGTTCAAAATGGAACTGTCAAAGAAAGAGTTCTTGCTTGTGTTACAAGGTGTGAAATTGAGTAAGACTCAAAGCCCGACCACGACAGAAGATAGAAAGAGAATGAAAGTCATTCCCTATGCCTCAGCCATAGGTTCTATAAAGTATGCCATGCTATGTACCAGATCTGTTGTATACCCTACACTGAGTTTAGCAAGGGAGTACAATAGTGATCTAGGAGTAGATCACTGGACAGCGGTCAAAATTATCCTTAGTGGAATAAGGATATGTTTCTCGATTATGGAGGTGACAAAAGGTTCGTCGTAAAGGGTTACGTCGATGCAAGTTTTGACACTGATCCAGATAACTCCAAGTCTCAATCTGGATACATATTGAAAGTGGGAGCAATTAGCTAGAGTAGCTCCATGCAGAGCATTGTTGACATAGAAATTTGCAAAATACATATGGATCTGAATGTTGCAGACCCGTTGACTAAACTTCTCTCACAAGCAAAACATGATCACACCTTAGTACTCTTTGGGTGTTAATCACATAGCGATGTGAACTAGATTATTGACTCTAGTAAACCCTTTGGGTGTTGGTCACATGACGATGCGAACTATGGGTGAATCACATGGTGATGTGAACTATTGGTGTTAAATCACATGGCGATGTGAACTAGATTATTGACTCTAGTGCAAGTGGGAGACTGAAGGAAATATGCCCTAGAGGAAATAATAAAGTTATTATTTATTTCCTTATTTCATGACAAATGTTTATTATTCATGCTAGAATTGTATTAACCGGAAACATGATACATGTGTGAATACATAGACAAACAGAGTGTCACTAGTATGCCTCTACTTGACTAGCTCGTTGATCAAAGGTGGTTATGTTTCCTAGCCATAGACATGAGTTGTTATTTGATTAACGGGATCACATCATTAGGAGAATGATGTGATTGACTTGACCCATTCTGGTAGCTTAGCACTTGATCGTTTAGTATGTTGCTATTGCTTTCTTCATGACTTATACATGTTCCTATGACTATGAGATTATGCAACTCCCGTTTACCGGAGGAACACTTTGTTTGCTACCAAACGTCACAACGTAACTGGGTGATTATAAAGGTGCTCTACACGTGTCTCCGAAGGTACTTGTTGAGTTGGCGTATTTTGAGATTAGGATTTGTCACTCCGATTGTCGGAGAGGTATCTGTGGGCCCACTCGGTAATACACATCACTATAAGCCTTGCAAGCATTGTAACTAATGAGTTAGTTGCGGGATGATGTATTACGGAACAAGTAAAGAGACTTGCCGGTAACGAGATTGAACTAGGTATTGAGATACCGACGATCAGACCTCGGGCAAGTAACATACCGATGACAAAGGAAACAACGTATGTTGTTATGCGGTTTGACCGATAAAGATCTTCGTAGAATATGTGGGAGCCAATATGAGCATCTAGGTTCCGCTATTGGTTATTGACCGGAAACGTGTCTCGGTCATGTCTACATAGTTCTCGAACCCGTAGGGTCCGCACGCTTAACGTTCGGTGACGATTGGTATTATGAGTTTATGTGTTTTGATGTACCTAAGGTAGTTTGGAGTTCCAGATGAGATCGGGGATATGACGAGGAGTCTCGAAATGGTCGAGACGTAAAGATCGATATATTGGACGACTATATTCGGACATCGGAAAGGTTCCGAGTGATTCGGGTATTTTTCGGAGTACCAGAGAGTTACGGGAATTCGTCGGGGAGTATATGGGCCTTATTGGGCTTTAGGGAAAAGAGAGAGGGGAGACTGCGTGCCCCCCAAGGCTTAGTCAAAATTGGACTAGGGGGAGGGGCGGCGCCCCCTCCTTCCTTCTCTTCTCTTTTCCCTTTCCTTCTCTCCTACTCCTACTACTTGGAAGGGCTCCTAGTTCTACTAGGAAAGGGGAATCCTACTCCCGGTGGGAGTAGGACTCCCCTAGGGCGCGCCATAGAGAGGGTCGGCCCTCCCCCTCCTCCACTCCTTTATAGACGGGGGAGGGCGGCACCCCATAGACACAACAATTGATCTCTTGGATCTCTTAGCCGTGTGCGGTGCCCCCCTCCACCATAATCCACCTCGATAATATCGTAGCGGTGCTTAGGCGAAGCCCTGCATCGGTAGAACATCATCATCGTCACCACGCCGTCGTGCTGACGGAACACTCCCTCAAAGCTCGGCTGAATCGGAGTTCAAGGGACGTCATCGAGTTGAACGTGTGCTGAACTCGGAGGTGCCATGCGTTCGGTACTTGATCAGTCGGATCGTGAAGACGTACGACTACATCAACCGCGTTGTGCTAACGATTCCGCTTTCGGTCTACGAGGGTACGTGGACATACTCTCCCCTCTCGTTGCTATGCATCACCATGATCTTGCGTGTGCGTAGGAATTTTTTTGATATTACTACGTTCCCCAACACTAGGGTTGTAGAGAGTCGGTTTACAGAGGAAGGAAACTACACATCCGGACGCCAAACTTGGCATCCACACAATAGAGAGTCCCATCCGGACACGGGGGAAGTCCTTTTATCTTGTATCTTCACGGCCCATCAGTCTGGCCCGTATCACACAGCCCGAACACCTGAGGACCCCATAATCTAGGACTCCCTCAGTAGCCCCTGAACCAGTCTTCCGATGACGATGTGTTTGGTACGCAGATTGTCTTCGGCATTGCAAGGCGAGTTCCTCCTCCGAATACTTCAAAGTAGTCTTCTGAATAAGAGAACTGTATCCGCCTCTGTATAGCAGTCACAATCCTCAACCACAAGGGCACAACTGACAACTTTTTTGGCGAAACGTTATGTCTAGCCTCTTTATCATTTCGAACCGTTCTTTGGCCTCCCGCTTCGTGTTTCGAGGCGCGGCCTCTATTGATATGTCTTGTCAAAACAGATATCATGTCCGCTTATTGCGGGATCCTCATCAATACGGGTTTGGGTAATCCAACCGTGACGTTCGCACGACCCCTTGGGAACAGGCGAGTTTTAAGGCTTCTGGGGGGCCACTTGATATTCACTGTCTATATAAGCGGATAAAGATCAATCTTTTTACCCCACGCCTTCTTCCTTCCTCTGCTTCCCCATCCTCGAGCTCCAGCGCCCAAGCTTCAATCTTTTCCCACCGCCACCAACTTCTCCGGCCATGTCCGGATCCGGTTCTCAGGGCAAGTGGGTGGCCTCCTCCATCATGGAGAAGGACATCAAGGAGCTCCGGGAGGCGGGGTACCTGACTGCGGATGTCGCGCAGAGGCTCCCTACCAAAAAGCAAGTCATCCCCACTCCGGAGCCCGGCGAAAGAGTGGTGATTATCCACCACTTCCTCCATGAACTAGGGTTTCCCCTCCACCCCTTCGTCCGCGGTCTCATGTTCTATTATGGGCTAGATTTCCACGATCTAGCCCCGAATTCCTTCCTCCACATCTCGGTGTTTATCGTCGTGTGCGAGGGGCTTCTCCGCATCCCCCCCACACTTCAGCCTATGGCTCAAGGTCTTCAACGTGAAGCCGAAGGTGGTCGATGGGCAGCACGCGGACTGCGGCGGCGCCATGGTGAGCAAGCTTCCCAACACCACCTGGCCTAAAGGGGTGTTCGTGGAGACCGTCAAGGTGTGGCAACAGGAGTGGTTCTACATCACCAAACCCCGCGACGCCAGATGGGCGGCCACTCCTGAATTCAGATCCGGGCCCCCAATGCTGCTCGCGTCGTGGACCAACAAGGGTCTGGACTGGGGGTCGACCGGTGAAGTGATGATACTGCAAAAGCGCATAATATGATAAACAAGAACACTAGTCTCACTGACATGATTCAGGTGATGCTCTTCCGCCGGATTCTCCCGTGCCAACGCCGGCCTCTCCATATCTGGGAGTTCAATCTGGAAGGGCCGCGGACCCTGCAACGCTTCTTCGACACAACACACGAGGAGATCTGGAAGCTGCTCTTCAAGGCCCCGAAGACGTGGACGGAGAAGACCGATGACATAGGCCTCGACAGTGCGAATCCGGTGACTCCGGTATGTATTTTGTTTCAGAACATAATTTCGGTTATAGATCAGAGGGTATACTGAGTTTTATATTCCTTACTCAGGGCTGAACAACAAAGGTGGAGCAGATCAAGTGTCCGGCTCCACTACCTGAAGACCCAGCTATCCCTCTGCTAACGAGGATGCTGGTTCCGGTGCCGTATTAGGTGTCGGAGAAGAATGTCAAGAAGAAGGGCAAGGAGGCCAAGGGCGGCCTCCACCGTAAAGGTACTTCAGACGCAGTGTCCGGAGAAACCGTGGCCCACTCCTCCCACGAGGGGGATGAAGACGAAGAGGAGGAGGAGGTGGAAAGTGGCTCTCCCTCAAGGGAAAAGAAGAAAAGGGCAGCCTCCGCAGACCCGGAGGAGGGGGCGTCTAAGAGAGAGAAGATAACCCTCTCGGACGGTTCTGATACGGATGCCGAACACACCCCCGAGTGGCGCCCCAGGGGAAAGGCCCTGGCCACATCATTAGTGCCAAAGGATACTTTACAGATATCCAGTTTTTTATGATTGTAATATAACATATTATGTTGTGTTTTTCAGTCCGGCCCGCGACCTCCCCCAACCATCGCTATCTGAGGGGAACTCTCTGGCACCAGGGATGGTGGAGAGCGAGACACCTCCGCAAGCCTCTCCACCAACCAATGCGGATGACACCAAGGTGTTGTCCCGAAGGGCCTCTCCGGGCCACGGAGAGGTGAGGGAAGCTGCGAACACGGCGCCTGGGGTGAGGCCTCGGCTGCCGAGAACCTGGGTGGGGCGCAACCCCCATGGAGACTGACGGCGGGGGTTTTGACAAGTCCGGCCCCCAGCCGAACACTATTCCAGAGGCCCATATGGCTCCGGAATCGAGTGATCAACCCCTTTTGAAGGAGGGGGTGCGCCAACTCTGGCGGCGACCTCCACTAATCTGAAGGCGCCAAACACTCTGGTGGAGGCACTGCAACGTGCTTCCATCATGGAGGAGCACCGCACCCTGATGGGTGCGGGGGTTGAGAAGGTTCAGTCCACCAAGAGCGGGCTGAACGAAGCCTTCACCAGCCTGCTAACAGGCTTCGAGGTATGCAATGTAATATTCTTAGCTGCTTTTCATATGAAAAATATGCCTGTGTATAGATAGTAGCCCCCGAGACTCTGTTCGGTTTTGAAAAACGGCCGAACAGAGGATCAAATAATAATCGCAGGAGGTAACGTACCGGTCTATCGGTAAACAGGCTTCCTTGTTAGCGGCGACCGCCCAGGCCGCCGAAGTGTCCAAACTTCAGCGGAAGCTGAAGCTGGCCGATGATATTATCGTCCGCATTAACAAGCGGTTTGATGAGGTGCAAGGTATGTTTGAAAAATTATTTACACACCTGAAGTGATATGCCAATGTGGAGTTTAAGCTCGTGCGTTGCCCTAATCATTATTGCAGGTAGTGCGGCCGAGGTCGAGACCCTGAAGAGCGCCCTCGCCCAAGCCAAGGAGCAGGCATGGGTGAGCAAAGCGGCCGCTGATAAAGTGGCTGTGGATTTGAAGGCCGAGCAGGTCGCCCACCGCCAGTATGAGGAGCGGGTGACCGAAGTGGAGCAAGAGCTCAAGGACGCCGCCGGCAAGTGCGAGGTCTTGGAGGAGAAGAATAAGGCCCACGCGGTCGATCTCGCCAAGGCTCTCCAGGAGGCCAAAGAGGCGCGGACCGAGTCCCGGGCGGCTCAGGAGGAGATCAAGCAGGCCGAACAGATAGCGGCTAGTAAGCCCTTTCTTTTGTAGAGTAAATTTGGCAGTCAGCAATATGCCTTGCTCCCTCGACTATGGAGTTCTCCAGACGCCTTTGTGGATCTTCCGAAGAGCGCTGCCGATGCTGCACAGTATTTCCGGGCCCAAGAGGGGAACAGATGGAGAAGCTCTTCTGGTCACATTACCTGGCGCCGGAGCGTCCAGCGCTGTTGAACAACCAGATGATGCAGCTGGCGGAGCTGCATAGGATGTCCGGGTTGGCCATGAAGGACATCATAGTCCGGCTGTGGCCAGCTAGACCCATTCCTAGCAGCTACTTCAGCCTAGTCAAGCGGCTCGGCGACGCCCTGCCCCGAGTTGAAGCCGTGAAGCGCTCGGCGTGCATAGAGGGTGCGCGGATGGCCTTTGCCCGTGTCAAGATGCACTGGGCAAAGATGAAGGCCGCCGCTGTGGCAGTAAAGGGCCCACCCGAAGGCAAGGGCCACCGCAAGCCGGAGAGGTATTTTGAAGACGTCCTAGAGGGTGCCCGTCTAATAGAGGGCCAGTGCTCGATGGATATCATGTTTGAGTGAATGTATCCGAACTGCCTAGATGTTGTTTTATGAACTAAGGCTTTGTAATATATTTATGCCTTTATCTGAAATTACTTGCCTCCCGTGCGGCCGTACTTTGTTATTTTAAAAGTTTGCCAGTCGTCGGCTTCAGCCCCCATGTAGATACTACGGGGGTGTTCGGAATAACGCATGATCACTCTTGACCCAACGTCTTGGTCCGTAAAGGAGGTGTCTGCGTAGCGAACTAGGCAATCAGACTATGCGACTTTAGCACTCTCACTTAGCCATAGGAGTTTGACGGTGGGACTAAGTACCAGCCCCTGGTGCGTATGCGGTCATCCAAACTGGGATGCCTTAGGCACATGACTGGACGGAGGTCGGTCCTTCTTATAATACGGAAGAAATTGCAAGAGATTTATAATAAGTCGCCGAGTCGCTGACCAGCTCTCGCCATATCATGACGGTCAATTTTTGGCTTTCTCTACTGAGGTGCTTAACCGGACGAACCAGAAACAAAATTGCAGTAGTTCTCCCTTTACTACCTTAGCCGAACGAGCGGTACGTAAGGTAGCAACCACAGGAGCCGGGCAACCCAACTATTGACCAAAGACATGATTCGGAGCTGATGCATATAATGGAATATTCAGGACACCGAAGTATACTCTGAAAGTGTTCGGAATTTTTTTTGAAAATATATGTGGCCGAATAGAGCCCCTGGCATTTTAGGCCATGCCGAAGTGTATATGCCAATCTGACGTGAAGAGGGAATACGGATTATGAAATAAACCAATACCGAATAGGGTTGGTAAAAAACAGTTTCCATTATAGTCTGATTGATACGTCAAAACGTGCTTTTATAGATATAAGCATCAAGTCTATTTTACATGCCGATAATTTGTAGATAAGGGAAAGCTGCATACAGGTCCTAAAAAAGAAAAGGTAGTCTTGAAGATCCTTTGGACACCCTGCCACACGTCTGCGCCGCTTTTTGTCTTGGTGGAGGATCCTTTGAGAGGATCGATGATCGTGTGTATAAAAAGGGGCCTGGAAAGGGCCCTTTTACCACGGTAAAGTGATTTGGGTTTTAAAGAACCTGTGACATGAGAAAAAAGAGAAAAAGAAGAAGGAAAAGAAAAAGAAGGTTGAGGTCCGAATAGGGTCTAGCCGCATTATGGACCTCGTTCTCTGTGTGCCTCCGTCATCGCCCAAGGTATTTTGAGTGCGTAGTTATGCACGCGCGGTATGTATGCCGCAATTAGATGGGGCGATTGATAGAGGCGAACTCTGGATGGACCGAGCTGTTGTTCTGCAAGGTAGACCGGACTCGTTTGATAGTGTCCGGAGGCTTGATGGTCGATGAAGTGTTCGGCTTGATAAGGCCGCTCTGTACCTCAGCTGCAAGGGCCACGATGTGCTCCTTAGTACAGAGGGAGCGCTCCATGTTTCCATTGATTGTGATAACGCCATGGGGTCCAAGCATTTTGAGCTTTAGGTAAGCATAATGCAGGACCGCATTGAAGCGGGCGAAGGCGGTTCGTCCGAGCAGTGCGTGATAACCACTGTGGAAAGGGACGATGTCGAAGATCAAGTCTTCGCTTCGGAAGTTGTCCTGTGAACCGAAGACTACTTCCAATATTAGTGAGCCCATGCAGCGGGCCTCGACGCCGGACATCACTCCTTTAAAGTAGTGTTGCTAGGCTTGATTCTTGACGGGTCAATACCCATTTTACGGACAGTGTCTTGATAAATCAAGTTAAGACTACTGCCGCCGTCCATAAGGACTCGAGTGAGATGGTATCCGTCAATAATTAGATCGAGGACCAGCGCTGCTGAACCTCCATGACAGATACTGGTCGGGTGGTCCCTGCGATCGAAGGTGATCGGACAAGCCGACCACGGGTTGAATTTAGGGGCGTCACGCTCTACGGCGTAGACGTACCTTAGTGCGCGCTTGCGTTCCCTCTTGGGGATATGCGTGGCATATATCATGTTCACTGTTTTCACCTCAAGGGGAAACTTCTTTTGTCCCCCTGTGTTCGGTGGGCGAGGCTCTTCAGTGTCCTCGCTTGGCGGCCCTTTCCCCTTATGTTCGGTATTTAACTTACCGACCTGTTTGAAGACCCAAATATTTCTGTTGGAATGATTGGAAGGCTTTTTAGGGGTGCCATGAATCTGGCAAGGCCGATCGAGTATTTTGTCCAAACTGGATGGACCATCTTTATTTCCTTTGAATGGCTTCTTCCGCTGACCAGATTTAGATCCACTGAATCCAGCGCTGACCGCCGTGTCTTCGGTATCTTCATTGTTGCCTCAACGCTTGTGTTTGTTGCGTCGTGGCCTACCGTTGCTATCTCTGGCTTCAGAGGTGCCAGGGTCGCTGGTACTGTTGCTTCTATGAGCCAACCAACTATCTTCTCCCGCGCAAAAGCGGGTCATGAGTGCGGTAAGAGTTGCCATGGACTTTGGCTTTTCTTGGCCGAGGTGTCGAGCGAGCCTATTCATCACGGACGCTATGTTTAGAGGCCGCGAGGGCTTCGGCGTCCAGACAGTTGATGATTTGGTTCTTTTTAATTAAGAACCTAGTCCAGAGTTTGCGGGCTGACTGTCTGGGTTGCTGGACTATATGACTAAGGTCATCGGCATCTGGAGGCCGGACATAGGTGCCTTGGAAGTTGTCTCGAAAGGCATCCTTGAAATCTTCCCAGCTACCAATGGAGTTCTTTGGGAGGCTATTTAACTAGTGCCGTGCTGGTCCTTTTAGCTTTAAGGGGAGGTATCTGATGGCGTGGAGATCGTCACCGCGAGCCATGTGAATATGGAGGAGGAAATCCTCAATCCATACCGCGGGATCTGTCGTGCCGTCGTATGATTCAATGTTTACGGGTTTAAACCCTTCTGGAAACTGGTGCTGCATTACCTCATCGGTAAAGCATAGGGGGTGTGCGGTTCCTTTGTATCGGGCAACGTCACGAAGGAGTTCGGATGACATCCGTGTTCGGTTTTCAGCCCAGGTGATGTTATGCCTATCGTGCCAGGCTTGATGGTCGTCTTCTCGCGTTGGGGCACGCCCCCTTGATCCATAGATTGATCTAGCTTGGCCGGCTCTATTGTCCAGGTCCTGTCGTAGGTCGTAGGTGCAGCGTGGAGCCGCTACCACTTTGCCTCTACGGCGAGGTGGTGAGGGTTGGTGTTCGGCATAAGTAGTCGCTTTATCTCGCCCACGTGGTGGTCGGTCTGGTTCATCGGCGCGGTCATATCTTGATGGTATTGGCTCAAGGGTCTCGTCGTCGAATTGTGGTAGTAGCCGACGCTTTGGATAACTCTTTGTTGGGCGCTCGAGGCCGTATTCTTCGGCAACTAGGATCAGGGTCCATCTGTTGTTGAGGGTATCCTGTTCGGCTTGGAGCTGTTGCTGCTTCTTTTTTAGGCTTCTCGCAGTTGCGATTAGCTGACGCTTAAAGTGCTCTTGCTCGAGGGGTTCCTCTGGCATGATGAAGTCTTCGTTGCCGAGGCTGGCATCATCCTTGGAGATCGGTAGATAGTCCCTATCTTCCGAATCCTCATTCCCGACCAGCTCGTCGGGGTTCACTTGTCCCTCCTCCCAATCATCCTGTCCAGACGTAGGCTCGACGGGGTCTTCGGGATCTTCAGCGTTGTCCGGAGTGTTATTGTCTCCGGTGCCGGTAGTACTGTCCTTTTCGCGATGTGATTTTGAGTGGCGTCGCTGACATCAACGTTTCGGGTGGTGCATCCGTGGGCTTGTCCTCACTCGGATCTTTCCTGCCTTCGTCGTTGTCCTCTTTGGGTGTATCCACCATATACACATCATATGTGGAGGTAGCCGTCCAGCACCCGGTGAATGGCGGGTCTTGGCTTTGTTTGTCTCCGGCATCGTCGTCCATATCGTCAATGTCTTCAGAGGCATAATCTAGCATGTCGGTCAAATCCTCGACAGTGGCTATTAAGTGGGTTGTGGTTGGGACGTAAAATTCCCCATTCTCAGCCCCTAGTCCGGGCTGGGCGTAGTTCGGAGGCGATACTTCAGTAATGGTGAGGGATCACATTAAGTCCAAGGCCCCATTTAAGAGCGAAGGCCGGACAGGGAACCGAGGACCTGCAGGGCTAGGCACGGCAGATTCTGCCAGGCTGTGCTTACTAGATGCGGACCTTGAGAGTTTGGAGTTTGCATCCTGAGGCGGGTTCGGCTCTCCAACGATAGGGACAGTCCTGCTTGATTCCAGGCTCGTCGAAGACATAGTTGCCTCCAGGTCTCTGGAGGAAGTTCCATAGTAGGAGAGAGTCCGATGGGTTTCAGATACCCATCTTCGGATGAAGTAGTCTGCCCCGGATCTAAGGCCAGGGCTGGGATGATAGTTGATCCTTGAACATACCTAATGACGGATCCGATGGGTTTCCTTCGGTGGTCGAGGTCATGAACCCTTCGAAGATCAAGTCTCCTCGGATGTCGGCGACGTAATTCATGCTTCCGAATCTGATCTGATGACTAGGGGCGTAGCTATCGATCTGTTCAAGGTGACCAATTTAATTGGCACGCAGAGTGAAGCCGCTGAACACAAAATTTTGACCGGGAAGGAAAATTTCCCCTGAAACAGCATCGTTGTTGATGATCGAACAAGCCATCGGACCTACTGCCGATGACACAGTGGAACTCTCAATGAAAGCACCAATGTCGGTGTCAAAACCGGCCAATCTCGGGTTGGGGGTCCCGAACTATGCGTCTGAGGATCGAAGGTATCATGAGACAAAGGGGACACGATGTTTACCCATGTTCGGGCCCTCTTAATGGAGGTAATACCCTACTTCCTGCTTGATTGACTTTGATGAGTATAGGGGTTACAAGAGTTGATCTACCTCGAGATCGTAATGGCTAAACCCTAGATGTCTAGCCTATGTAAATTCCGATAGCCTCTACGGACTAAACCCTCCGGTTTATATAGACACCGGAGGGGCCTAGGGTTGTACAGAGTCAGTTTACAGAGGAAGGAAACTACACATCCGGACGCCAAACTTGCCATCCACGCAAAGGAGAGTCCCATCCGGACACGGGGGAAGGCCTTCTATCTTGTATCTTCACGGCCCACCAGTCCGGCCCGTATCACACAGCTCGGACACCCAAGGACCCCATAATCTAGGACTCCCTTTGTTGTCATGCGCTTTTTGGTTGTATGCTCAATCTCTTAGTGCAAAAGAACGTCACGTTATATTGCCCCTTATGATAGCAACCTTTATATTGCGATCTGTCGCCTTTATTATTTTGCCATCACAAGTTCGTACAACGCTCGATTTTCTCTTACACTAAATGATTTAACACATTTAGAAGAAAATTTTATTGCCTTATTGCACCGATGACAACTTACTTGAAGGATGTTACTCAATCCATAGTTAGGTATAGTGGACTCTCAAAACAAGATTTGGGTTAAGGGTTTTGGATGCACAAGTAGTATCTCTACTTAGTGCGGAATTTTTGGCTAGCAAATATGGGGGCAAGCACCACATGTTAAAGGATCTATGACATATAACTTCTGTGTGAATATGAACAAACATAAATCATTACGTTGTCTTCCTTGTCCAATGCCAACAATTTTGGCATATAATATTTTGATGGGGGCTCACAATCATAAAAGATGTCCAAGATAGTGTATTTGCATGTGAATCTTCTCTTCCCTTATTAATTCTTTCATGAATTGCATCATTGGCCAATGCTATGTTTGTAAATCTCCAATAAATTTTTCTACTTATACTCTTCCTTATGTGATGTCATTACTTACCATAAGATTAGCATATGATCTTTTTCATTTATTTCCTTTCTTTTTATTGAACATGAAAGTAAAGAAAGCAAAACTCAAACTAAACTTTATTATATATCTCGCACACGATTACAAGGATAGATCACTAAGCAAGCACTTGAAAAGAAAGGATCGAACTAAACTTTTATTCAACTAAATCGAAAGATAACTAAGGATCAAACTAAGATAAATAAAGGCAAAAGATAGTGATGGTGATACAAAACCGGGGCACCTCCCCCAAGCTTTGCTAAAGCCAAGGGGAGTGCCTATACCCGATAGTCAAGTCTCCTTTTGTGATGAAGGAGGTGGTGGTGATGAGGTAGTAGCGATCTTATCTTCAGGTTTCCATGGCAAAGGCTCACCATCATAAGAGGAGGAGTGAGTCTCACAAGTCCTGCAACTGGCAGCCAAACTCATACCTTTAAACCTTGCCTCATATCCAAAGACTTGGTTTTGGAGATCATAGATTTGGCTTTGCAGAAATTTGATTTGCTCGTTGAAGGTGAAGACAATGTCCTTCATGGATTTGCCATCCACCTTGAGATCACTGGTGTAGTCCGCGATCATGAGGTGATTAGCATTGAGTCCACGCTCCACCACCCCCTTGCACTTGAAGACTTCCTGCTCCATAGCTTCAAGCCTGGCATCCATGGTTCCCGTCCCTTTGGGACCCTGGACGTCGCAGATGTGGAGCACCCCCTCACGCATCTTGATGGCTTGAGGGTGCTGCATCACCTCCCGCAAATATGGGTTGATGACGTTCTCGAAGAACTTGTCCTTGGAGGAGCTTGAAGCGGCCATGGTAATCTAGATCTGTCAGAAAACAGCAAGAAAAGAAAATAGAAGATTTCTCCGCGATACGGTGGTCAATAGGTTCAGGGGGTATATAAAGATCTTTTATCTTGGGAAATAAGCAAACGGGAGAACAGCAGAGTCCGGAAGGTACTCGAGGTGGGCACAGCCCACCTAGTGTCTTGTGCCCACCAGGGTTGCCTTCCTGGTTGTTTCTTATTTTCCTAATTTTTGTTATATACCAAAAATGACAAAAAATATTTTTGAGGATTTTTCGGAGTCCGTTTACTTATCATATCACGTACCTCCTCTTTTTTCATGATTCTGGAGTGTTCCAGAAGGTTTCTTTTATGTGTTCTTCCGGTGTCATAGTTTGGATAATATTGCTTTCAACATTAATGGGAGTACCTGAGATATAATGTTTTATTCGTTGCCCATTAACAACCTTCGGGTTAGTACCTTCGACATTATTTATTTTGATAGCTCCAGATCGATAAACTTCCTCGATAACATAAGGTCCTTCCCATTTGGAGAGAAGTTTTCCTGCAAAGAATCTGAAACGAGAGTTGTACAAAAGAACATATTCTCCAACTTTGAACTCACGCTTTTGGATTCTTTTATCATGCCATCTTTTAACTTTTTCTTTAAATAATTTGGCGTTTTCATAAGCTTGGGCTCTCCATTCATCTAGTGAGCTAATATCAAATAGCCTCTTTTCAGCGGCAAGTTTGAAATCATAGTTGAGTTCTTTAATTGCCCAATATGCTTTATGTTCTAACTTAAGAGGCAAATGACAAGCTTTTCCATAAACCATTTATAAGGAGCATACCCATGGGATTTTTATATGCTGTTCATTAGGCCCAAAGTGCGTCATCTAATTTCTTAGACCAATTCTTTCGGGACCTATTGATAGTTTTTTGTAAAATTAATTTTATTTCTCTATTGCTAAGTTCAACTTGACCACTAGACGGAGGATGATAGGGGGATGCAATTCTATGGTTAGCATCATACTTAGGAAGCATTTTACAGAAATCACCATGAATAAAGTGTGAACCACCATCAGTCATTAAATATCTAGGGACTCCAAACCTTGGGAAAATAACTTCCTTAAGCATTTTAATAGAGGTGTTGTGATCATCACTACTGGTTGGAATAGCTTCTACCCACTTAGTAACATAATCAACAACAACCAAAATATGTGTATACCCATTAGAGGAAGGAAAAGGTCCCATGTAATCGAAACCCCAAACATCAAATGATTCAACAGTAAGAGAATAATTCATAGGCATTGCCTGACGCTTATCAATATTACAAATTCTTTGACATTCATCACAAGATAAAACAAACTTACGAGCATCCTTGAAGAGAGTAGGCCAATAGAAACCAGATTGCAATACGTCGTGAGCAGTTCTGTCTCCCGCATGATGCCCTCTGTAAGCTTCAGAGTGACATTTTCATAAGATTTGTCCCTGTTCATGATCAGGTACACAACGTCTAGTAATACCATCTACTCCTTCTTTATAAAGATGTGGGTCATCCCAAAAGTAATGTCTTAAATCATAGAATAATTTTTTCTTTTGTTGGTAAGTGAAGCTAGGTGGTATATATTTAGCAACAATATAATTAGCATAGTCAACATACCAAGGAGTGTTATGAGAAACATTTATTGCAGCTAATTGCTCATCAGGAAAACTATCATTAATAGGTTGTGGGTCATCAAGAATATTTTCTAACCTTGACAAGCTATCAGCTACGGAGTTCTCAGCTCCTTTTCTATCAGTGATATGTAAGTCAAATTCTTGTAGCAAGAGAACCCACCTAATGAGTCTAGGTTTTACTAGCATAATGAATAACATTTAATTTCTTATCAACTCTTTGTCCTAAAACAACACCAACAGCATAATCACTAGCATCACACATAATAAGGGCAAGTTCCAATCAGGTGGTTGAACAATATGTGCAGAAATTAAGGCTTTCTTAAGTGTTTCAAAGGCTTCTACACAATCATCATAAAAAACAAATGGAACATCCTTTTGTAAAATATTTGTAAGAGGCCTAGAAATTTTAGAGAAGTCTTTAATAAATCTCCTATAGAAACCAGCATGACCGAGAAAACTACGGATACCTTTAATATCTCTGGGACATGGCATTTTCTCAATTGCATCAACTTTGGCTTTATCCACCTCAATACCTCGTTCAGAAATTTTATGTCCCAAGACAATACCTTCATTGACCATAAAGTGGCACTTCTCCCAATTCAAAACAAGATTAGTTTGCTTGCATCTCTGCAAAACTCGATCAAGGTTGCTTAAGCAATCATCAAAAGAAGTTTCGTAAACGGAAAAATCATCCATAAAAACCTCAACACTCTTTTCAAAAAAATTAGAGAATATAGCAGTTATACATCTTTGAAAGGTAGCAGGTGCATTGCATAAACCAAAAGGCATACGTCTATAAGCATAAGTTCCAAAAGGACAAGTAAAGGTGGTTTCCTCTTGATCAGGTTGTGAAACATGTATTTGAGAAAATCCAGAATATCCATCGAGAAAACAAAAGTGTGTGTGCTTAGATAATCTTTCTAGCATTTGATCAGTGAAAGGCAGAGGGTAATGATCTTTTGTAGTTGCTTTATTTAATTTTGTAAAATCAATTACCATTCTATAGCCAGTGACAATTCTTTGTGGAATAAGTTCACTTTTATCATTAGGAACAATAGTAATACCCCCCTTCTTAGGGACACAATGAACGAGACTTACCCATCTACTATCAGCTATGGGATAGATTATACCTGCTTCCAGAAGCTTCAGTATTTCAGTTCTTACCACTTCTTTCATTTTAGGATTTAAACGTCGTTGGTGATCAACAACGGGTTTAGCATCAGGTTCCATATTAATCTTGTGCTGGCAGAGAGTGGGACTAATGCCCTTAAGATCATCAAGAGTATATCCAATAGCAGCTCGGTGTTTCTTCAGAATTTTTAATAAGAATTCTTATTCATGTTCTCAAATGTTAGCACTAATAATAATAGGATATATCTTTTTCTCATCAAGATAAGCATATCTCCAAGTGTCTAGCAATTGTTTTGATTCAAACACAGGATCATCTTTAGGTGGAGGAGGACCACCTAGAGTTTTAATAGGAAAATTGTGTTTAAGCAGAGGTCATAGTTCAAAGAAAATTTTATCTATCTCATTTCTTTCATGCATATACATATCATTTTCATGGTCTAGCAAATATTGTTCTAGTGGATCAGTAGGAGGCACGACAATAGAAGCAAGACCAATTATTTCATCCTTACTAGGCAATTCTTTCTTATGATGTTTTCTATTGAACTTAGAAAAATTAAACTCATGAGACTCATCACCAAAACTAACACCGACGGTTTATTTCTCACAATCTATTTTAGCATTAACGGTGTTCAAGAAAGGTCTACCAAAGATAATGGGACAAAAGTGATCCTGTGGGGAACCAAGAACTAGAAAATCAGTAGGATATTTTATTTTCCCACACAATACTTCAACATCTCTAACAATCCTAAGTGGTGTGATGGTGTCTCTATTAGGAAGTTTAATAGTAACATCTATATCTTCTATTTCAGCAGGTGCTATATCATTCATAATTTCTTGATATAAGGTAAAAGGAATAGCACTCACGCTAGCACCTAAGTCACATAAACCATGATAATAGTGCTTTCCTATTTTGACTGACACAATAGGCATGCCAACAACAGGTCTATGTTTATCTTTCTCATCGGGTTTAGCAATTCTATCAGCTTCATTACAGAAGTAAATAACATGCCCATCTATATTTTCTATCAAGAGATCTTTAACCATAGAAATGCTAGGTTCTACTTTGATTTCTTCAGCAGGTTTAGGTGCTCTAATATTACTTTTATTGACCATGGTTGAAACCTTAGCATGTTCCTTTATCCTAACAGGAAAAGGTGGTTTTTCAATATAAGTAGTAGGGACAACTGGATCAACATTATAAATGACAGTTTCATCTTTAGCTATTACCGGTTCTTTAATTCCTTCTTTAATATGTGGGTGATATTTAAACCACTTCTCCTTAGGGAGATCAACATGAGTAGCAAATGATTCCCAAAAAGATGCTACTATCTCAGAGCCAAGTCCATATTTAGTGCTAAACTTTTGAAAAGCATCGCTATTCATAAAAGATTTAACACAATCATACTTAAGCTTAATACCTGACTCTTTACCTTCATCGAGTTCCCAATATTCAGAGTTGCGTTTAATTCTTTCTAAAAGATCCCATCGGATGTCAATAGTCTTCTTCATAAAGGAACCAGTACAAGAAGTATCTAGCATGGATCGATCATCATGAGAAAGCTGAGCATAAAGTTTCGAATAATAATTTCTCTTGAGAGCTCATGATTGGGGCATGAATATAACATTGACTTAAGCCTCCCCCAAGCTAGAGCAATAGTTTCTCCTTCATGAGGCCACAAATTATATATATAATTCCGATCACGATGAACTAGATGCATAGGATAATTTTTTTGGTGAAATTCCAATTTCAATCGATTCCAATTCCAAGATCCAATATCATCGCATAGCCTATACCATGCCAATGCTTTTCCCTTCAAAGATAAAGGGAAAACCTGTTGGGGAACGTAGCAATTCAAAAAAATTCCTACGATCATGCAAGATCTATCTAGGAGATGCATAGCAATGATACGGGAGAGTGTGTCCACATACCCTCGTAGACCGAAAGCGGAAGCGTTATGTTAATGCGGTTGATGTAGTCGAACGTCTTCATGATCCAACCGATCCAAGTACCGAACGTATGACACCTCCGTGTTCAGCACACGTTCAGCTCGATGACGCCCCTCGAGCTCTTGATCCAGTAGAGGACCGAGGGAGAGTTCCGTCAGGACGACGGCGTGGTGACGGTGTTGGTGATATGATCCACGTAGGGCTTCGCCTAAGCAATACGACGCTATGACCGGAGGAGTAAACTATGGAGGGGGGCACCGCACACGGCTAAGAAACAACTGTTGTCCCTTTGGGGTGCCCCCTGCCCACGTATATAAAGGAGGGGGGAGGAGGAGGCTGGCCCAAGGGGGGGGCTCCAAGAGGGGAGAGTCCTACTAGGACTCCGTTCCTAGTAGGATTCGGCCCCCCTTTCCATCCAATGGAGAGGGGAAAGGGGAAAGGAGGGAGAGGGAGAAGGAAAGAGGGGGGCCGCGCCCCCTCCCCTTGTCCAATTCGGATTGGGCAAGGGGGGCGCGCGCCACCTCCCGTGGCCTGCCTCCTCTCCTCCACTATGGCCCATTAGGCCCATTAACTTTCCCGAGGGGTTCTGGTAGCCTCCCGGTACTCCGAAAAATCCCCGAACCTTACCGGAACCATTCCGGTGTCCGTATATAAACTTCCAATATATCAATCTTTACCTCTCGACCATTTTGAGACTCCTCGTCATGTCCGTGATCTCACCCGGGACTCCGAACAAACTTCGGTCACCAAAACACATAACTCATAATACAAACCGTCATCGAACGTTAAGCGTATGGACCCTACGGGTTCGAGAACTATGTAGACATGACCGAGACACATCTTCGGTCAATAACCAATAGCGGAACCTGGATGCTCATATTGGCTCCTACATATTCTACGAAGATCTTTATCAGTCAAACCGCATAACAACATACGTCATTCCCTTTGTCATCGGTATGTTACTTGCCCGAGATTTGATCGTCAGTATCATCATACCTAGTTCAATCTCGTTATCGGCGAGTCTCTTTACTCGTTCCATAATGCATCATCCTGTAACCAACTCATTAGTCACATTGCTTGCAAGTATTATAGTGATGTGCATTACCGAGAGGGCCCAGAGATACCTCTTCGATACATGAAGTGACAAATCCTAATCTTGATCTATGCCAACTCAACAAACACCTTTGGAGACACCTTTAGAGCATATTTATAATCACCCAGTTACGTTGTGACGTTTGATAGCACACAAAGAATTCCTCCGGTATTCGGGAGTTGCATAATCTCATAGTCAGAGGAATATGTATAAGTCATGAAAAAAGCAATAGCAATAAAACTAAATGATCATAATGCTAAGCTAACGGATGGGTCTTGTCCATCACATCATTCTCTAATGATGTGACCCCGTTAATCAAATGAAAACACATGTCTATGGTTAGGAAACTTAACCATCTTTGATTAATGAGCTAGTCAAGTAGAGGCATACTAGGGACACTCCGTTTTGTCTATGTATTCACACATGTACTAAGTTTCCGGTTAATACAATTCTAGCATGAATAATAAACATTTATCATGATAAGGAAATACAAATAACAACTTTATTATTGCCTCTAGGGAATATTTCCTTCAAAACCTTCTTCTTAGCTTCATCTTCGGGTAAACTTTCAAGCTTAAACAATCCACAAATTTTATCCACATATATCAAGTGCATATCAGGATGTTCGGTTCCATCTCCTGCATAAGATTAGCTAGCAGTTGTTCTATCATACCCAAAGGAATTTCATAACCAATATTTTCAGTAGGTGAAGTAGGTTGAGGGGTAACTAATTGTGGTTCCGGTCGAGGTGAAGACACCTCGAACAAACCCCTCAAAGTATTGTTTTCCATAGTAATAAGTGACAAAAAATTTCAGCACGTAGTAATAATTTTTCCTTACCAATTTCCACTTACCAAGAGCGCTTCACTCCCCGGCAACGACGCCAGAAAAGAGCCTTGATGACCCAAAAGTATAGGGGATCAATCGTAGTCCTTTAAATAAGTAAGAGTGTTGAACCCAACGAGGAGCAGAAGGAAATGGCAAGTGGTTTTCAGCAAGGTATTCTCTGCAAGCACTGAAATTATAAGTAACGTGTAGTTTGATAGCAAGATAATTTGTAACGAGCAAGTAACGGTAACGACAAATAAAATGCAGAAAGGTAGCCCAATCCTTTTGTGGCAAAGGACAGGCCAAAACAGTCTCTTATGATAAGCAAAATGTTCTTGAGGGTACACGGGAATTTCATCTAGTCACTTTCATCATGTTGGTTTGATTCGTGTTCGCTACTTTGATAATTTGATATGTGGGTGGACCCGTGCTTAGGTGCTGTTCTTACTTGACCAAATCTCCTACCTATGATTAACCCCATCGCAAGCAGCCGCAACTATGAGAAAATTATTAAGATAAAATCTAATCATAGCATTAAACTTTTGGATCCAAATCAGTCCCTTACAAAGTAGCGCATAAACTAGGGTTTAAGCTTATGTCACTCTCGCAACCCATCATCTAGTAACTACTCCACAATGCATTCCCTTAGGCCCTAATAAGGTGAAGTGACATGTCGGCGACGTTCACATGACACCACTAAGGGAATCACAACATACATACCATCAAAATATCGAACGCATATCAAATTCACATGATTACTTGCAACAAGATTTCTCCCGTGACCTCAAGAACAAAAGTAACTACTCAAAAATGATAATCATGCTCAAGATCAGAGGGGTATAAATAGCATAATGGATCTGAACATATAATCTTCCACCAAATAAACCATATAGTAATCAACTACAAGATGTAATGAACACTACTAGTCACCCACAAGCACCAATCTAAGCTTCCGGTAAAAAGATTGAACACAAGAGATGAACTAGGGTTTGAGAGGAGATGGTGCTGTTGAAGATGTTGATGGAGATTGCCCTCCCCAAGATGGGAGAGTTGTTGGTGATGATGATGACGATGATTTCCCCCTCCAGAAGGGAAGTTCCCCCGGCGGAATCGCTCCGCCGGAAGGCAAAAGTGATGCTGCCCAAGTTCTGCCTCGAGACGGCGGCGCTTCATCCTGAAAGTTCTCTCCTTATTTTTTATAGGTCAAAATGACTTATATAACAAAAGAGGGGCACTGGAGGTGGGCCGAGGAGGTCACAACCCACCAGGGCGCGCCTGGGGGCCCTGGCACGCCCAGGTGGGTTGTGCCCACTTGGTGGGGCCCCTCTGGTAGTTATTTGCTCCAATAATTCTTAAATATTCCATAAAATTCTCCGTGAAGTTTCAGCTCATTTGGAGTTGTGCAGAATAGGTGGCCTAACGTAGCTTTTTAGGTCCAGAATTTCAGTTGCCTATATTCTCCCTATTTGTGTGAACCTTGCATATTATGAGAGAAAATGCATTAGAATCACTCCATAAAGCATTATTATGCAAAAAACATCATAAATAATAGTAGGAGAACATGATGCAAAATGGACGTATCAGGTATAAGCCATGGTGAAGTTGGAAAATAGTAGGTATAATTCAATAATAAAATATGAATGGGTTTGCAATAGTACTTAAAGTAGTGATTTGCCTTATTGTACTAACGGATCTTGAGAAGGTTTTGTTGAGTTTTCTATGATGAAGTTTTCAAGTTTTGAGTGTGATCATGATGGATGAAGGAATATTTAGTGGAAAGAGCCTAAGCTTGGGATGCCCGAGGCACCCCCAAGGTAATATTCAAGGACTTCGAAGCAACTAAGTTTGGGGATGCCCGGAAGGCATCCCCTCTTTCTTCTACCGACTATCGGTAATATTACTTGGAGCTATATTTTTATTCATCACATCGTATGTATTATTTGAGTCTTTTCTTTGTTTTTCTTTTTAGTTTGTCACAATCATCTTTGCTGGACACACCTATTTGAGAGGGACACACATTTTTCATGATTTGTTAGAATACTCTATATGCTTCACTTATATCTTTTGAGCTAGGCAGTTGCTCTAGTACTTCGCTTATATCTTTTTGAGCACGGTGGTGATTATATTTTGAAGAAATAGATGAAATCTCAAGCTTCACTTATATCTGTTTTAGAGTTTATAATAGTGACGGTAATTTGCACAAGATATGAATTTGGTCCCAGTGATGAATATTTAAGTAGGGTATAATAAAAACTTTCATATAGATCATTGGATACGATAAGTTTGATTCCTTGCAATAGTTTTGCGGTATGGAGATGATAACATGTGAGTTATGCTAGTGAGTAATTGTGATTTAGTAAGAATATTGGTGTTAAGGTTTGTGATTCCCTATGCATGCACATAAAGTCAATTGTTATGCAACGAAGTTACATCCTACTTATGGTGCATTATTCAGTATTAGTTATTCTCAATGCATGTTTATGACCGTTTTTGTTTTTCGGTTGTTTGCTTCTCAATCTATTTGCTAGCCTTCAGTTGTACCAAGGGGAAATACTGCTGGTACATCCAATTCCTTAAACCCAATGTTGTGCCAAATAAGTCCACCATACCTACTTATAAGCGGTCTTTACATGCAGTTCCAAGTAAATTTGCCCGTGCCAACTCTAGCCATTAAAAAAAAATTGTTTTGTATGCTCGTACCGCTCATGAAGCGATAGGGGGTGGTCAATATCTTTCATGCTAGATGGCTTATTCTCAAGATGAGTGTTTATTCACTTGTCATTGCACGAGAAAATGGCACGGTAATATGGATGCCCTGTCCTGTAATGAAAATAATAATAATAATTTCCTTGGAAAGTTGAAAGTTTGGAAGGCACCCGTGGATACGACTAGCCATTGATTGTGAAAGAATGTTGGAAAGGAAATAAACTTATTTTCTGTTTGGGAACCGCCTATAATGTGTCTAGCAAGGTAGATGTTGAAAACTTTCGGTCGTGACATTGACAGGAAAAGCGTGCCCCTCTCAAAAATAATTTTATCTCTGTTTTAAACTTTGAGCTCTGGCACCTCAGCAAATCTCTGCTTTCCTCTGCGAAGTGCCTATCTATTTTAATTTTCTGCAATTTTTTATTTTTTGAGTCTCCATCATCTATATAAAGCACCAACAGGAGAGCACTATTTTCATACTTGTTCATTGGGTGTAGTTAATACTGAGTGTGTTTCATGAATGGATCAATGAATGAGCATGATGGTCTAGGGATAACTTTCTTTAGCGTTGATATTTTGAAAGACATGGTTGCTTGTTGGTATGCTTGAGTATTTATATTTTCATGTCAAACTATAGACTATTGTTTTTATCACTCAAGTTCAAATATCCATGCCACAAAGAAAACATTATATGATGAATATGATAAGTAGCATTCCACATCAAAAATTCAATTTTTATCATTTACCTACTCGAGGACGAGCAGAAATTAAGCTTGGGGATGCTTGATACGTCTCCAACATATCTGTAATTTGTGATTTCTCCATGCTATTATAGTATCAATCTTGGATGTTTTATATGCATTTACAAGCAATTATATATCATTTTTTGGGACTAACCTATTAACTTAGTGCCCAGTGCTAGTTGCTGGTTTTTTGCCTGTTTTTGGTTTTTCAGAATATCAGTACCAAACCAAGTCCAAATGCCACGAAACTTTTGGGAGATTTTTTCTAGACAAAAGAGACACTAGAAGCTTTGGGAGAGGGCCAGAATATGATGCGTGGGCCCAGGAGGCACCAGGGCGCGCCCTAGTGGCTGGTGGGGCCCACGTGGCTCCGTTTGACCTAACTCCGTCTCTATAAAATCTCTAAAATCGGGAAACCAATAGGGAGACAACCAAAATACTTTTTCCGCCGCCGCAAGTTCCAGAACCACGAGATCCCATCCGGAGGCCTTTTCCACCACTCTGCTGCAGGGGGATTCGATCACAGAGGGGCTCTACATCAACCTTATTACCCTTCCGATGATGTGTGAGTAGTTTACCAAAGACCTACGAGTCCATAGTTAGTATCTAGATGGCTCTCTCTCTTTGATCTTCAATACAATGTTCTCCTCGATGTTCTTGGAGTTCTATTTGATGTAATCACTTTTGCGGTGTGTTTGTTGGGATCCAATGAATTGTGAGTTTATGATTACATTATCCATGAATATTATTTCAGTTTTCTCTGAACTCTTTTATGCATGATTGTTATAGCTTCGTTTTCTCTCCGATATACTGATTTGGTTTGGCCAACTAGATTGAATTTTCTTGCAATGTGAGAGGTGCTTTGTAATGGGTTCGATCTTGCGGTGCTCAATCCCACTGAGAGAAAGGGACATGGCACGCATTTGTATCGTTGCCATTAAGGGAAAAAATATGGGATTTATTCATGCGTGAGTTTACGTTGTCTACATCATGTCATCTTGCTTAAGGCGTTACTCCGTTCTTTATGAACTTAATACTCTAGATGCATGCTGGATAACGATCGATGTGTGGAGTAATAGTAGTAGATGCAGGCAGGAGTCGGTCTACTTGTCTCGGCGTGATGCCTATATACATGATCATTGCCTTGGATATCGTCATGATTATTTGCTTTTCTATCAATTTCCCAACAGTAATTTGTTTACCCACCGTATGCTATTTTCAAGAGAGAAGCCTCTAGTGAAAACTATGCCCCCGGGTCTTTTATCATATATAAAATCCTAAAAATATTTTGCTGCAATTTTACTCTATTTATTTTATTTTGTATTTTTGTTCGATCTATCTATCAATTACTATACAATTTAATCTTGCACGTAACCGCCGAGGGATTGACAGCCCCTTGTCCGCGTTGGGTTGCAAGGATTCGTTATTTGTGTGCAGGTGTTGTTAACAAGGTGTTGCATGGTTCTCCTACTAGATTGATAACCTTGGTTCTTAACTGAGGGAAATACTTATCTCTATTGTACTGCATCATCCTCTCCTCCTCAGGGAAATCCCACCGCAGTTCACAAGTAGCAGTGGTGCATCCTTTGCAGGGGCATCACCTAGGGGCTGATCCAACACATACTCCGTAGCACTTACGAGAACAAATCTCAGGTTCTCGATCCAATCCGCATAGTTTCCACCATTAGCAGCCAACTTGTCTTTCTCAAGCATAGGGGCTAAGTTGAACATACTGCGAGCCATTTGATCTACAATGATAAGCACACAAATAATTTAGACATAATTAATAATTAATATTGCACTAGTTGTTAATAATTTAAAGTGCACTCCAACTCAAATTAATATCCCTCATAATTGATAGTGAGTGATTCAAGATCCAAATCTAGTTCTCATCTGTTGATGTGGACATCGCCGATGACCAGAATTTTGATCGGTGGGCAAACTATTTCCGATCATATCACCAACTAACTCTTATTCATCTGTCGATGTATCACGCTTTGAGCTCAGAATGATTCTGCTAGAACTTCAAGATAACCAAGTGTTATCTGCTAACATTGTGTGACTAGTTCCATCTTACACCTCACATCTAATATCGCTTTACACTGCGTCGGTATTTCCCCAAAGAGGAAGGGATGATGAAGTATAACTACGGTAGGTATTTCCCTCAGTTATGAAACCAAAGTATCAATCTAGTAGGAGAACCAAGCAACACTATTTAAATGGTACACGCATGCAAAGAATAAATACTTGCAACCCAACGCATATGAGGGGTTGTCAATCCCTCTTTGGGTAACATCGCAAAAAATTGTCAAGTTGATGGGATAAAATTTGTGTAGATTGGATAAATAGATCTCGATAAAACGCGAAATAAAATAAGTAAAAAGAAGTGCGGCAAGGTATTTTTGCGTTTTTGGAATAATAGATCTGAAAACAAAAGCGGATAAAAATAGACCTCAAAGCAAATATGATAAAGAATAGACCCCGGGGCCGTAGATTTCACTAGTGGCTTCTCTCGAGAAATAGCACACGGTGGTTAAACAAATTACTATTGGGCAATTGATAGAAGATCGAATAATTATGGCGATATCCAAGGCAATGATCAATATATAGGCATCACGTCCAAGATTAGTAGACCGACTCCTGCCTACATCTACTACTATTACTCCACACATCGACCGCTATCCAGCATGCATCTAGTGTATTAAGTTCATGGAAAAACGGAGTAATGCAATAAGAACGATGACATGATGTAGACGAGATCTGTTGATGTAGGAATAGCCCCCATCACGGAGGGGAACCGACATGTATGTAGTTGCTATTAAGGATAACAAGATGGGGTCTATTTCTACATAAATAGATCTTGTCTACATCATGTCATCGTTCTTATTGCATTACTGCGTTTCTCCACGAACTTAATACACTAGATGCATGCTGGATAGCGGTCGATGTGTGGAGTAATAGTAGTAGATGCAGGCAGGAGTCGGTCTACTAATCTTGGACGTGATGCCTATATAATGATCATTGCCTAGATATCGTCATGATTATTTGAAGTTCTATCAATTGCCCAACACTAATTTGTTTACCCACCGTATGCTATTTTTCTTGAGAGAAGCCACTAGTGAAATCTACAACCCCCGGGTCTCTTCTTTAGTATATTTGCCTTCGCCGTCTATTTTTATTTGCTTTTATTTTCAGATCTATTAATCGAAAAATACAAAAATACCTTGCTGCAATTTATTATTATTTATTTTATCTCGCGTTCCCGTGAGATCTATTTACCCAATCTACTAGAATTATACCTATCTTTTTACCCGTGAGGGATTGACAACCCCTCTCTTACGTCGGGTTGCAAGTATTTGTTCTTTGTGTGCATGAGCTGTTTACGTGGTGTTGCGTGGTTCTCCTACTGGTTCGATAACCTTGGTCTCACAACTGAGGGAAATATCTACCGTAATTGTGCTGCATCATCCCTTACTCTTTGCGGAAATACCGACGTAGTTCAAGCCGCATCAGTTACCCGTCGTGCTCCTGGACTATTTAATAGGCATTCCCTCTGTCCTGTAATGGGCATTTCTGTAAGAGATTGCTAGACCGTCCACCTCCTTTTGGCGCGCGGGAACCAATGGGCATCATTAATCCGGTGTGAGAATTGATAATGTGGGCCCATGCGATGACTCGCTGGATCGAGCAAGTTATCAGGACCGAACTATGGTCAGCCGGACATAGAGAGGAGGGAAGAAATCGCCCTACAAGCCGGAGATGTCGGACGCATAAAGACTTCGGGGATCGTGAGACACCGACATTGGAGGCTAGTTCGGGGGCTACTAAGGGAGTCCTAGACTAGGGGGTCCTTGGGCTGCCGACCTAGGGTCGGACTGGTGGGCCACACTACAACTGCTAGGAGACCGAACTATGAGGTGACTCCGTATCCGCAGAGGAGACCTTTCATGCCTTGGTGTGTCCTCCATATCAAGATAAGAAGAATCGGCATGATTATTCCTTCCTCGTAACTGACGCGACTATGTGTAACCCTAGTACCCCTGGTGTCTATATAAATCAGAGGGTTTAGTCTGTAGAGGCTAGAACAACAACCATCATCCTACTCGCGTAGGGTTTAGTTCATCCGATCTCGTGGTAGATCGACTCTGTAATAATCCTATACACTTCAATATAATCAAGCAGGACATAGGGTTTTACCTCTTCGAGAGGGCCCGAACCTAGGTAAACATCGTGTCGTTCGTCCCTTGTTCCCCATTGATCCAAGATCCACAGCTTGGGACCCCCTACCCGAGATCTGCCGGTTTTGACATCGACAGTAACCAACAGATATAAATTCCAAGTGACTCAACAAATATAGCTATGTTCCCCGACAACGGCGCCAGAAAAAGGTCTTGATAACCCACAAGTATAGGGGATCGCAACAGTTTTCGAGGGTAGAGTAATCAACCCTAATTTATTGATTCAACACAAGGGGAGCCAAAGAATACTTGTAAGTATTAGCAATTGAGTTGTCAATTCAACCACACCTAGAGACTAAATATCTGCAGTAGAGTGATCAATAGCACATTAGTATGATAATTTGGTAGCAATAGTAGCAATGGCAATAGTAGCGGTAACGGTAACAGTAGTAGTTTTGTAGCAATTGTAACAGTAGCAGCAACAATAGTAACTTAGCAAGAACAATATGTGAAAAACTCGTAGGCATTGGACTGGTGACAATGTTGGATAATATTTATCATATAATATTCATAACCTAGGGCGACACAGAATTAGCTCCAATTCACCAATATAATGTAGGCATGTATTTTGTAAATAGTCATACATGCTTATGGAAAAGAACTTGCATGGCATCTTTTGTCCTACCCTCCCGTGCCAGCGGGGTCCATAAGAAAACTAAGGGATATTAAGGCCTCCTTTGAATAGAGAACCGGAGCAAAGCATTAACACATAGTGAATACATGAACTCCTCAAACTACGGTCATCACCGGAAAGAATCCCAATTATTTTCACCTTGGGGTATGCAGATCATAACACGTAGCAGGTGCATATAACTTGCAATATCGGATCAAGAACACAAACATATTGGTGAAAACAAAAATAGATCAGATCTAAAATCATGGCACTCGGGCCCTAGTGACAAGCATTAAGCATTGCAAAGTCATAGCAACATCAATCTTAGAACATAGTGGATACTAGGGATCAAGCCCTAACAAAACTAACTCAATTACATGATGAATCTCATCCAACCCATCACCGTCCAGCAAGCCTACGAACAGATTACTCACTCCCGACAGTGAGCATCATGAAATTGGTGATGGAGGATGGTTGATGATGACGAAGATGGAAGATCCCCCTCTCCGGAGCCTGCGAACGGTCTCCAGATCTGGCCTCCTGATGAAGAACAAGAGGTGGAGGCGGCTCAGTATCGTAAAACGCGATGAAACGTCCTCTCCTATTATTTTCTCGGGAAATAGGAATTTATAGAGTTGGAGTTAGGGTCAGCGGAGCCTCGAGGGGCCCACTACCCACCAGGGCACGCTAGAGGGGGGTGGCGCGCCCTGGTGCCTAGTGGGTAGCAGGGCCCCCCTCCAGTGGGTATTTTCTCCATTATTTTATTTTATTCCAAAATAATTCTCCAAAAAGTTTCGTCCAATTTTGAGAACTTTTATTTTTGCACAAAAACAACACCATGGTAGTCCGGGTTAGTTTCATTCAAATCATGCAAATTAGAGTAAAAACAAGAGCAGAAGTGTTTGGAAAAGTAGATACTACGGAGACGTATCAGTGTGCAGTTGCCGTACAGCACCCATGCTGCAGCGTCGTATGCGCGTGCGGTGCCGAGCACGGTGGCGTACGTGTCGAGCCATAATTACTTTTTGAAAAAATCTTACATGTAATACATTATAGTTTAAGAAGTTTAGATAGACACAATACATACTTCCCCTTGTCCATACTAAAAATAGATTGTTTCATCTCAAATGGTGCACCATTAGTGGATCCCTTGATTCATTAACAAAACCAGGCATTAATAATAGAGAAATTATAATGATAATGACAATGTTTTGTTTAAAATGTATAGAAAGTACTAGCATGACATTCAGACAAAAAACAAAAACAAAAACAAATAGTAAATGGTATCATCACTTTGTTTTTGTTGTTAAAACACTGCATGTAGCAGTAAATATAAATGGCAGAACAATATCCATTAATATAAACATGATGATGACTTGGGAGAGCCGCACAGTGACACATGGGCTACATGCACATGTTACACATGTATATACATATGTACATGTGTAGGACCTCAACACCAAGAAGTAAAAAAATTATTGTGTCGCACACTTTATATTATATGAAAGTATCTCTTATGAATGGATGCATACGTATATGAGAAAAGAGGACGGCACCTTGGGAAAACCTCATGGCAACATGTGGTCTACATGCATGTGTTACACATGTATCGTGTGTAGGACCTCGAAACCGACAAGGAAACACAACACATTATGCCTTATCTGTGAATATCTCTTGTGGATGAATACATGCATACACACATATTTTGGGAAAACAGGATGATTATATGGGAGAGTCGCATGGCGACACATGGGCTACATGCACAATGTACATGTGTGGGAACTCGGGACCGAGAGGAAAAGAAATTATTAGCAATTATTATGCATCACTCATTGCATTAGGGTGTCTCCAATAGTTGTAAGATAGGTGCTGGCGAAATTTGTCACATATTTGTTTTATGATGTGGCATAGAATAAATAGGAAGAGAGAGGAGGGTTGTATATACATGAACCAACAACCATGATACAAGCTTCAAGGTGAAATGAGAAAAGGAGAACTTTATAAATGCTCTCACCTTCCATTGGTCACACTACAGAAACTCTATTAGAGTAGTTTATAATAGATTATTGATGGATGATATGGCTAGTTTTACCAACAAGCCTATCAACATATTATCGGAGTCTCCAATTGACTCTAGGTATATTTGTTTGTAAATGTATATATGTCATCAACAAATAAGCTATCATACACCATTCCAATAGGTGTATCTATGGACACTCCTTATGTGTAACATATTAAGATATACATTAAATGTGTTTTTAGATACAACTTCTTTAGTGGTTTATATTTTAGAGTTGTATTTTGTTTTGTGAAATGGAAAAAATATTAGCTTTCCTAGTTTTGCTGCTAAGAACTAAGATATAGCAATAATCTATTTCCTTAGCATTCTTGGTTTTTGTGCTAAGAACTAAGATATAGTGATACTCTATTTGTTCATTAAATATGGTGATGCGTTAGATTTCTATTGAGATGATGTGTTTTAGACGCAGTGCACCTTGAAGCATTGGGATTGCTCTAAGAAAATGAGATAATAAAAAGAGTAGTCCTATCCCTTTGCATCTTAAATTCGCGTCTCATTAAATATGGTGTCACATTGGATTTTTATCTAGGTGGCATGCAATAGACAGAGCACATGCGTGTTAGAGCATTGGGATTGTCCTAAGAAAATAAGATGGTTAATAATTTTGCTATATCTTTGCATCTTTAAAGTTATTGCAAGGGTTATTGGTTCAAGTTCATACAATTTATTCCCACGCAATTATTGGAAATGCCCTTACCTCCATATGCGAGTGCATATATGCATACCTAAGAAAACAGGAGGAGGCCTTGACACATCGACATGTGAGATGCATGCACATGTTACACATGTAGGAGCATGTGATATATGTGTGCAATGTACTATGCGCGCCAAAATGTGTGTTGGATCATTTATGCCAAGATGTGGTGATGCATATTCATCGACCAACAACACAACATTATCCTTCCAATATTACATTGACCAACATATACAACACGCACTAAATCGCAACAGACAACCGATGGAGTATATACTTTTCTATTTAATATAACTCCTTTCTTATTTCTATGTCAACAACGAGATGTGCAGGCAGGCATGAACTAGGTTGCTGCAGGACGAAGCGACTGCCAGCCATGCATGGTATGCCACTCATATGCGATGGTGGGGTCCTAGATGTTGATACCTCTTCCACCTTAATCGTCCATCACCTCCTCAAACCCCTCCAACCCAAAGTCTTCCGCCTTGGGAAGCCCTGCCACATACGCCTCGAAGTCCCCCAACTCTAACACCCCCGCCGCATTGTAATAAGACCACTCAATGTCAAATGTGCCCGAGTTAGTGGGGGTTGTCGTCGAAGCCGTTGAGGTTGAGGAGCACAATGCAGTGGTGTTGTTGGTGTCGGTGCTATGAGCCGGAGGCTGTTGCACTTGCGCATGAGGAAGAGGAACTGTCGCGGTCATGGGCGGAAGGGGAGGTGCTGCCAGGTTGAGGCGTGCGCAGTCACCATAGAGAGCCCTTGCCGCGGCATCATATGCACGTGCGGCGTCGAGCGCAGTGGCGAAGGTGCCAAGCCAGAGGCGGGCGCCGCGGTTGGGCTCACGGATCTCGGCCACCCACCTGCCCCAGGTGCGCTGGCGGACGCCGCGGAAGGGGCATCGCTGGTTTTCTGGCCCTCCCTTGCCCTTCATGCACCCCTTGCGTGATCGTCGAAGCGGGCAGCACCGCCGCCTGTTCTGCTGCTGGTCCGCCGGCGTCGGTGTTTTCTTCATTCTTGATATGATTGTGGCAGAGGGATGTCGACTGACTCTGCTCGGGGAGAGGATCCATAGCCACTGATACTTATAGATGAATTGATGGCATGGAAGACTGCGGTGAGGTACATACGTGTAGGGACGGAGCAACGTGTGGTGGAGACGACGCGACATCTGGAGGGGCTGCGATACCTACCTCGGTCAACGAGCCGGTCTCTTTGATGGATTTGGATATGGGCGAGCATCTACATGTGTTCTCCATGCGTTGAGGTGAAGTGGCGCGTGTAGGTGTGCATGCATGCAAGTGTCACGCCTCCCCAACTCACACCTGGTTTCCATGTGTTGCGTACATATGCCATGGCTCGCTGGCTGGCACAACACATCGCGCACATACCGGTCTCTTTGGACATTTCATTCATGGCGCTAGCAGGAGTAAATAGCATAAACCTACCACAATTGGAGCAAGGGTTATGAAAAACTACCGCTTTTTGAGAACTTCCTAATACCTATCACTTTTTGGTTGGCTATGTCAAAAAACTATGACGTTGCATTGATGAGTGTGTTAGTTAATTTTACTCACGATTATGACAGATCGGTTCCACCCGTCTAGTCTGACATGGCATAAAAGTCAACCCCATTAGTTTTGGCCATTAATAGGTTCTGACAGGTGGGGCCCAAATATTTTTTGAAGCAATTAGGTCCTTGCAAAAAAGCAATCAGGTCCCTGATTTTTTATAGAAAGCAATAAAGTACTTGCCGAGAAACTAATAAAGCAATCGGGTCCGGCCAGTCCACCGCCGGTGCTGCTCCTTGCAGCCGTGCGCTGCTACTGCGGCTCCTTGCACGTGTGCTGCTGTTGCCGCTTCTTGCGGCCGTGCGCTGCCATTGCCGCTCCTTGCACTGGTGCGTCATGACTGGCGCTCCTTGCCCATCATGCGCTATTGCTGTTGCTCCTGCATGTCGTGCGTCGTGCACTTCTCCTGCTACTCCTTGTCGTCGTGCACCGCTGCTCCTTGCCCGTTGGCGCCGTCACCACCGCTCCGTTCACGTAGTGTGCTACTGCTTCTACATACCATGCGCCGCTGTTGCTTCTCCTTGCCGGTGAGTGTCCGTCGACCCTGTCCGGTTGTGATACATCTCCATCGTATCTACTTTTCCAAATACTTTTGCTTTTGTTTTAGACTCTAATTTGCATGATTTGAATGAAGCTAACGAGGACTGAAGTTGTTTTCATGAGAACTACCATGGTGTTGTTTTTGTGTGGAAATAAAAGTTCTCAGAAGCAAACAAAACTTTGCGGAGATTTTTTATTCAATAAATAAAAATACTGGAATGAAGATCTACAGGAGGGGATCCATAGCTACCCACAAGGCAACAGGGCATGCCTACCCCCTACAGGGTGCGCCCTGATATGTCTCCATCGTATCTACTTTTCGTAATGCTTTTGCTCTTGTTTTGGACTCTAATTTGCATGATTTGAATGAAACTAACCCGGACTGACGATGTTTCCAACAGAACTACCATGGTGTTGTTTTTGTGCAGAAATAAAAGTTCTTAGATTTGGACAAAAAAATTTGGAGAATTATTTTGCGATAAATAAAAATACTGGAACCAAGACCCATTGGAGGGGGGGCCTGGCTTCCCACAAGACACCAGGGCATGCCACCCCCCTCTAGCATGCCCTGGTGGGTGGTGGGGCTCTCGAGGGCCCCCTGACCCTAATTCCGACGCTATAAAATCCTATTTTTCCAAAAAAACAGGAGAGAAAGTTTCATCATGTTTTACGATATGGATCCGCCACTACCTCCTGTTCTTCATCGGAACGCCAGATCTGGAGCCCGTTCGCGGCTCCGGAGAGGGGAATATTCGGTCTTCGTCGTCACCAACCATCCTCCATCACCAATTTCATGATGCTCCCCACCGGGAGTGAGTAATTCCTTTGTAGGCTTGCTGGTCGGTGAGGAGTTGGATGAGATTCATCATGTAATCAAGTTAGATTTGTTAGGGCTTGATCCCTAGTATCCACTATGTTCTGATTTTGATGTTGCTTTGACTTTGCTATGCTTAATGCTTGTCACTAGGGCCTAAGTGCCATGATTTCAGATCTGAACCATTTATGTTTTCACCATTATATCTATGTTTTAGATACGATCTTGCAAGCCATATGCACCTATTACGTGTTATGATCCGTAAACCCCAAAGTGACAATAGTTGGGATACTTTTCGGTGATGACCGTTGTTTGAGGAGTTCATGTATTCAATATGTGTTAATGCTTTGTTCCGGTTCTCTATTAAAAGGAGGCCTTAATGTCCCTTAGTTTCCTTATGGACCCCGCTGCCATGGGAGGGTAGGACAAAAGATGTCATGCAAGTTCTTTTCCATAAGCATGTATGACTATTTACGGAATACATGCCTACATTATATTTATGAACTGGAGCTAGTTCTATGTCGCCCTAGGTTATGACTAATATATGATGAATATCATCCAACGAATTCACCGACCCAATGCCTATGAGTTTTTCACATATTGTTCTTGCTGCGTTACTATTGCTAGTGCTACTGTTACAAAACTGTTACTGCTATTACCGTTACCACTGCTATTGTTACTATCACTATCAAACTATCATATTACTGTGCTACTGATCACATTGCTACAGATATTTAATCTCCTGGTGTGGTTGAATTGACAACTCAACTGCTAATACTTACAAATATTATTTGGCTCCCCTTGTGTCGAATCTATAAATTTGGGTTGAATACTCTACCCTTGAAAACTGTTGTGATCCCCTATACTTGTGGGTTATCATGCCCTGATGCCTTGTAGGGCCCATGAGACTCCGTCTGACCTAATTCCAAGCTTATAAATTACGTGTTCCTGAGAAATAAGAGAAGAAGTTTCATCGTGTTTTACGATACGGAGCCGCCGCAACATCCTATTCTTCATAGGGAGGGCTGTTCTGGAGCCTGTTTGGGGCTCTGGAGAGGGGTATTCATCGTCGTCGTCATCATCAACCCTTCTTCATCAACAATTCCATGATGCTCACCACCAAGAGTGAGTGATTCCTTCGTAGGCTTGCTGGACGATGATGGAGTTGGACAAAATTTGTCATGCGATACATCTCCAATGTATCTATAATTTTTTATTGTTCCATGCTATTAAAGTATCATTCTTGGATGTTTTATACTCACTAACTAGCAAATTTATATCATTTTTGGAACTAACCTATTGACATAGCGCCTAGTGTTAGTTGCTGTTTTTTGCTTCTTTTTTACTTCGCAGAATTTCAATACCAAACGGAGTCCAAATGCCACGAAACTTTTTGGAGATTATTTTTTCTGCCCAGAAGACACCCAGGAGGCCCAAGAAGTGCACCAGTGGGGGCCTATGGGGCCCACTTGGCACCATGGCACGCCAGGGTCCCCAGACGTGCCCTGGTGGGTAGTGGGGCCCATAGACACCCCCTCCACCGACCTCTGGCTCTATAAATACTCTGAAATCCCAAAAACCTTAGGGGAAGACAAAACACAATTCCAGCCCCCGCAAGTTCCAGAACCACGGGATTCAATCTAGAGGCCTTCTCCGACACTCTGCCAGAGGGGTCAACGATCATGAAGGGGTTCTTCATCATCACCATTGCCCCTCCGATGATGCGTGAGTAGTTTACCACAGACCTACGGATCCGTAGGAAGTAGCTAGATGTCTTGTTCTCTCTTTACAATGTTATCCTCGATGTTCTTGGAGATCTATTTGATGTATTGACTTTTTGTGGTATGTTTGTTGGGATCCGATGAATTGCGAGTTTATGATCTGATCTATCTATGAGTATTATTTGAGACTTTGTTGAACTCTCTTATGCATGATTGTAATAGCCTTGTATTTCTTTTCCGAAACTTTGGTTTGGTTTAGCCAACTAGATTGATTTTCTTGCCATGGGAAGAGGTGCTTTGTGATGGGTTCGATCTTGCCGTGCTCAATCTCAGTGACAGAAGGAGACATGACACACTTGTATTGTTTCCATTAAGGAAAAAAGATGGGGTCTATTCCTATATGAATAGATATTTTCTACATCATGTCATCGTTCTTATTGCATTACTCCGTTTTTCCATGAACTTAATACACTAGATGCATGCTAGATAGCGGTCGATGTGTGGAGTAGTAGTAGTAGAAGCAGGTAGGAGTCGGTCTACTAATCTTGGATGTGATTCCTATATACATGATCATTGCCTTGGATATCGTCATAATTATGTTCTCTTCTATCAATTGCCCAACATTAATTTGTTTACCCACCGTATGCTATTTTCTTGAGAGAAGCCTCTAGTGAAATCGACGGCCCCCGGGTCTATTTCCTATCATATTGTTTTTAGATCTATTATTCCAAAAATCCAAAAATACATTGCTGCACTTTTTCTTTATCTATTTTATTTTGTGTTTTTGCTAGATCTACTTATCCAATCTCATACAATTTAATCTATCTCAATACCAAGGAGCGATTGACAACCCCTCTTATGCGTTGGGTTGCAAGTTTTTGTGCTTTGTGTGCAGGTGTTGCTTACATACTGTTTCTTGGTTCTCCTACTGGATAGATGACCTTGGTTTCATAACTGAGGGAAATACTTACCATTGCTATGGAGCATCATCCTCTCCTCTTTGGGGACTTACCAACTTAGATACAAGCAATCAGGAAGAATTTCTTGCGCCGTTGCCGAGGAAACATCATCAACATCTATCAGGTTCCTACGCACAAACTCTCATCTCAATGCAATTACTTTATTTTCCATTTTCCTCTCATTTCCATCTCCCCCACTTCTAAAAGGTTTTCAGAAAAACACAAAAATATTTTCCCTCTTTCTGTTTGCCCTTTTTTCTTTGGTCTTCTCGTCAACATGACTACCCCTCCCTTGTTACCGGATTTTGAAGTTCTATACTTCAAACAGAAGCCGGGAGAAAATTTGAAAGATGCTTGGTATAGGTTGATGGAATCTTACCACATTTGTAATATGAAAGGAGATGCAAAAAATTTGCTTCGTAATTTTTATATAGGTTTAACCATGCATCATAGACAACTCTTGGATTTTGCCGCTAAAGGGAATTTTTTTGAGATTGATGGTAATGTTGCTTACGAAATAATAGAGGGAATATTAGGAGTTCCACCACCAAAAAAGGGATTTACTTTTAGACAAGAAGGGATTCAAATATTAGACCAATTGGGTCATCTACAAAAAAATTGGTTGAGTTGCAAAAGTCTAATGAACCCCTCAAACATATTAGTGGAAACCTCAGTTGCATGAATACTTTGATTACTATGTGTAATAAGTGGTTCGATATTTTAGATCTTAAGATGGTCTCTTTTCCTGAAAATAATGGGAAGCGTAAAGAGCTTCCCGGGTTTGAGAAAACTCTTACCAAGATAGCAAAAACTAAAGATGACAATACTTGAATCTATGCATTATGCCTAGTTAGGGGCATAAGACGATAGGGCTTGTTGGGAGGCAACCCAATGAATAAAATAATATTTTTTTCTCTTTTTCTTTCTGTTTTTGTGTGTTGACACAATTATGATACTTCTATGATTGTGTTTTTATGTTTTACTTAGTGGTTGTGCCAAGTAAACCTTTGCGCCCAGTAGAAGAATTTATAAAAATCACAGAAGCATGATAAAATTCTGAATTTTCAACACAATATTGATATACAAATAGCCTACATTTTCCTAATTTTTCAGAATTCTTGGAATTACAGAAGTTTGGTCAAAGTCTAGATTACTATAGACTGCTCTGTTTTTGACAGATTCTATTTTTGTTGCATTGTGTGCTTATTTTGATGAATCTATGGATTGTACCGGGGGGTATCAGCCATGGTAAAGTTAGAATGGGTTTGCAACAGTACTTAAAGTGGTGATTTGTTTTATTATACTAACGGATTTCATGAAGGTTCTTGTTAAGTTTTGTGTGATAGAAGTTTTCAAGTTTTGGGTGAGATCACGATGGATGAAGGAATAAGGAGTGGAAAGAGCCTAAGCTTGGGGATGCCCCTAGCACCCAATATTCAAGGAGAACCAAGCGACTAAGCTTGGGGATGCCCCGGAAGGCATTCCCTCTTTCTTCTAACGACCATCGGTAATTTTACTTGGAGCTATATTTTTATTCGTCACATATCATGAGTTTTGCTTGGAGCATCTTATATTATATGAGTCTTTGCTTGTTTTGCTTTTTAGTTTGTCGCAATCATCCTTGTTGGACACACCTATTTGAGAGATCCATAATGATGCTATGGTTTGTTAGAATTGCTCTTTGTGCTTCACTTAAATTTTTTGAGCATGGTGGTTGTTTAATTTTTGAAGAAATACTCTCATGCTTCACTTAGATTATTTTGAGGGTTGAAAATTTTGAAGAAATATTTTTGCTCTTGTTCTTCTCTTAAATCTGTTAGTGAGCTTGTTTTAAGCAATGGTAATATATGAAACTAGTGCCAAAGTGATAGATATTCAAGAGGGATAATAAAAACTATCATGAAGATCATTGGATATTAAAACTTGATTCCTTGCAATAGTTTTGAGATATGGAGATAGTAATATGCACTACAAAAAAGACACATCCTTGACATTTTGGGCTGAATGATTTTTTTTCTGTCATGCTTATGACACTTCTATGATGATAATTGTGACAAAAGCACGCATCATGATAGATGTGGTGGGCTCCTACTTCTATGACAAAAAATCATGATGGAAAATGGGCTTTTCGTCCTGGGCGGGCTAGAGACGCAGTTGCATGACATTCTTTGGGCCGTCCATGACGGAAAAAAATCATGGTAGAAGCTAGGGTGAGGAAAATATCGGGGAGTTCCTGGTTATGGTGGGTGGTCGGGGCCGAGCGATGCACGGAGGTTTGCGCGTTTCTCTCGTACACGTACACGCGTGTGTGTGAGGCGTTGGGCTCTAACTGAACTCGAGCGATTGCACTAGCTACATTACTGAACCCGAGCGATCGATCCCTTGGTTGTTAACTGAACCCGAGCGCTTCCTTTGCTACTGCTGCTAACTGAAGCCGATCGAACCAGCTGCCTCTTGATGAACAGTGAGTATTGTTGGGGGTTGGATGAACATGACCCCGTGGTAGTAGTAGGCTGTTTTCGCTGGATGAACAAGACCCCGATTGAGGAGGCCGCCACACACACCCGAGCCGGTTGGGGGTGGATGAACAGGACCCCATGGAGGGCTGGTTGAATAGTAGCCGGTGGAGGCTGGATGAACAGTAGCCCGTGGATGAATAGTAGCTGGTGTAGGCAGCAGGAAGATGCGGTGGATGAACATTAGCAGGTGGAGGCCGGAGGAAGTCGACGGTGGATGAACAGTAGCCCATGGAGGATGGAGCAAGGCAGTAGACGGTGGATGAACAGTATCCCGTGGAGTCCCATTTTGCGGTACGCCCCATCCCTCCCGATGAACAGGACACTGTTTCGACCGTAGGCGCTCCAACACAAGGTCGTTTCCTCCGTTTTGCGATACGCCACACCCCTCTCGATCAACAACACCCCATTTCGACCATAGGAGTTCGAACACAAGTCCGTTTCCTTCATTCTGCGGTACGCCAGGCCTCGTTTCGGCTGTTTTGTCCAAGCCGGTTGGCTCCCGATGAACACGATGCATTTCGTTGCCTCCCAATGAACACGACGCAGTTTCTCCGTTCTGACCCAGCTGGTTGGCTGCCGATTAACAGGATGCCATTGTTACCGTCCGCTGCCTTTCCATGTACACGAGCCCTGGCCGTACGTATGCGCGAGTAGGTGTTAGAGACCCCAGGTGTATGTACGTACGTGGCCATATTTTTTGGCATCTGGCTGTACGTACGTGTACACGGTTTAGACTGGACTGCTTTAACTACTACGTCGGGGGCTCTAATACTACACGTGCCGCAGCTTTCTCGGCCACGGGTCATCGTTGCAGAGACACCGATTGGCCAGTATGTACGTACACGTTGGCAACCAGTCAAACAACGCTACGTATGGTTTGACCGGGTGGGTCCCAGCAGTCAGGGAGGATAAGGAGGCACTTCTTTGCATGCGAAGATATAGCTGGTGGGACGCAGCTGTTAGCGGGAGGAATCATTTTTTGTGCGTAATATGTAGACACTTCCTTGTGTCCGAAGATATAGCTGGTAGGTCCAGCTCTCAGCGTCACCGCATACAGTCGTCTTCCGATGGCTGTCATTCATTGATCATGTTGACCACACCGCACGAGAGCACCAAGGCGTTGGACGACGGCGAGGCCTAGGAAGGGAACGACACGGAGCCGGGGAAGACGCAATAGTGGATGCCCACATGGAGGGGAGTATGAGGGTTGAATGCTTCGGCTGCAGTGTGAGGCTGCCGCCGCCGGAGAATAACAGGAGGTGTGGGTGAGTTGAGGGATGGCATGGCCAGCAGTGGCAGCACAGCCGGCCACGGGAGGCAGTAGCAGGCGGTCCAGCCGGCGCTGGTTTCGGCGGCTGGAGAAAGAAGATCAGGGATTGAAGAAGCAGCGCGGTCATTGGATGTTAATCCAACGATCACTGTTGCTAGAATCGTTTGTTGACTAGGTTAACAAAGCCCTACGTACGTGTCAACTTAGTAGGCCCACAAGTCAGCCTCCGAATCAGGTGGGTCCGAGCTAGCAAGGGGAGGACTCATTTTTCTTTCACGTAATAAGGAGACACTTCCTTCCGTGCGAAGATGTAGCTCGTGGGTCCCAGCTGTCATGGGGGGGGGGACTTTTTTTCACGTAGTAAGAATGAACATCCTTGCGTGTGAAGATTGTAGCTAGTGGGTCCAACCTGTCAGGGGGAGGAATCGTTTATTCCCACAGAATAAGGAGGCACTAACTTACGTGCGAAGATGTAGCTGGTGGTTCCCAACTGTCAGACTCTCGACGTACTCCATCTTGGCTCCCGTTGTTGACCACGCATCGTCGAGTGGTCCACGGCGGTGGACGAGGTGAGGCCTAAGATGGGAACAATCTGGAGTCGTGGAACAAGGGGCACTGGAGTCCCTAGTGGAGGGGAGTACAAGGGACTGGTTCGGCTGCCTTCGCCGGAGAATAACAGAAGGTATGGGAGAGTACAGGTATGACCTGACCACCATTGGGAGTAGGGTAGGGTGGCGAGGCCTGTGCGGCAGCACAACCGGCCATGGGAGGTAGATGCAGGCGCTCCAGCCGGTGATGGTTTTGGCGGCTGGAGCAAGAGCAACTACATCAGAGATTGAAGAAGCAGGATCACCGTTGGATGTCAATCCAACGACTACAGATGTCAGAATAATTTGTTGACTTTTTTAGACCCTTAAATCGTTTTGTTCACTAAATGGACAACACCTTGCACATGCTTCATCTAGTGGGCCAACAAAGTCAGCTTCGAAAGCTGTGGCGAAATGCAGCCCATTTATTAGGTTTTATAGCCCATTTCATTTTGTTTGCCAATACATCTATTTCCTGGGCTTTGACTCAAAAAATAATCTATTTCCTAGGCTGGGTAAAAATAATAATAGCCAATTTACTAATTATGATAATTTACAACGCATTTGATTATCTATTTGAATACACCTATTTACTGGGCTGGGTGAAAAATAATATTGCGTACATGCAGCCCATTTATCATTTCTAATAATTTACAAACCATTTGATTTTAGTCGAAATGGACACATTTTCTAGGATGGGTGAAACAACAATGATGGTTTGGACTGAGCATTTCATATAAAAAATAATATTGAGATAGGAATATTATTAAAAATTAAGTTGGGCTTGGTAATCTTGTTATATAAAAAATGAACTTTGTTGTGCATTTTATTAAAAGAAACATAGGCTAGGCTGCGCTTATTTTAGGATCTTGATACGTCTCCAACGTATCTATAATTTTTGATTGTTCCATGCTATTATATATTCTGTTTTGGATGTTTAATGGGCTTATTTATACACTTTTATATTATTTTTGGGACTAACCTATTAACCGGAGGCCCAGCCCAAATATCTGTTTTTTTGCCTATTTCAGTGTTTCGGAGAAAAAGAATATCAAACGGAGTCCAAACGGAATGAAACCTTCGGGAGCGTGATTTTTGGAACAAACGTGATCCAGAGGACTTGGAGTGGATGTCAAGCAACCAACGAGGAGGCCACGAGGCAGGGGGGTGCGCCTTCCACCCTCGTAGGCCCCTCGTGGCTCCACCGACCTACTTCTTCCTCCTATATATACCTACGTACCCCCAAACCATCGAGGAGCACCACGAAAACCTAATTCCACCGCCGCAACTTTCTGTACCCGTGAGATCCCATCTTGGGGCCTTTTCCGGCGCTCCGCCGGAGGGGGCATTGATCACGGAGGGCTTCTACATCAACACCATAGCCTCTCCGATGATGTGTGAGTAGTTTACCTCAGACCTTCGGGTCCATAGTTATTAGCTAGATGGCTTCTTCTCTCTCTTTGGATCTCAATACAAAGTTCTCCTCGATTCTCTCTGAGATCTATTCAATGTAATCTTCTTTTACAGTTTGTTTGTCGAGATCCGATGAATTGTGGGTTTATGATCAAGATTATCTATGAACAATATTTGAATATTCTCTGAATTCTTTTATGTATGATTGGTTATCTTTGCAAGTCTCTCCGAATTATCAGTTTGGTTTGGCCTACTAGATTGATCTTTCTTGCAATGGGAGAAGTGCTTAGCTTTGGGTTCAATCTTGCGGTGCTTGATCCCAGTGACAGTAGGGGAAACGACACGTATCGTATTGTATTGTTGCCATCGAGGATAAAAAGATGGGGTTTATATCATATTGCATGAGTTTATCCCTCTACGTCATGTCATCTTGCTTAAAGCGTTACTCCGTTCTTATGAACTTAATACTCTAGATGCATGCTGGATAGCGGTCGATGTGTGGAGTAATAGTAGTAGATGCAGGCAGGAGTCGGTCTACTTGTCACGGACGTTGTCGGATCACGGGTTCCGGCAAAACCCTCAAGGTTCGAACACTGGGGTGCGCGCGAAGATTTCCTCCCTACCGATCCGCGTCCTAACTAGCTAAGATCTCAAGAACGAACTCACAACACAAGGGACACAAGATTTATACTGGTTCGGGCCACCATTGTGGTGTAATACCCTACTCCAGTGTGGTGGTGGTGGATTGCCTCTTGGGCTGATGATGAACAGTACAAAGGGGAAGAACAGCCTCTTGAGGATGGGGTGTTCTTGCGCTTGGCGAACTTGTGAGGGTGAGGATTTGATGCCTCCGAATCCGTTTCTCCTGCCTGGTGGCTCGTCCTATTTATAGAAGCCTTGGTCCTCTCCCCAAATATCGAGCGGGAAGGGAGCCAACAACGACCAATTTGAAAGGGGACAGCTAGTATAGCTTATCCTAACAAAAGTAGTCTTCGCCTACAAAAGGCTCTTGTGGTGACACCATCTTGGGCTCCATGGACCTCCGTCTTGCCGTCCTGCTGGTCTTGGTCTCGTTGCACTGATATGGAAACCTTTGCTTGATGCCTCGGTACTCTGCGCCTACGCTTGCCCCTTTAGCACGAAAGAGGAAACGAGGGTGCTGCGCGCGCTGGCGCCCGCCTGGCCTCGATCGTCATGGTTCACGTCACGAGGACCTCGCGAGGTTTGCCTTGCCTTGATCTCTCCTCCCCTCGTGAGCCTGCCTGGCGAGGCTGCTCCTGAGGAGGTCTTGTGTCGTCCGCCTCGCGAGGCTTGGCCCCTCGCAAGGGTCTTGAATGCCTTGTTGATGAAGATGGGCCGTACAGGCCTGCTAGCTCAGCCACACCATGGGCCGCAGGCAGGCAAGTTTGGGGACCCCTGTCCCCAGAACGCCGACAGTAGCCCCCGGGCCCAAGGTGCGCTCGGGCTTGGCTTCGAGGCGAAGCCAAAGGTCAAGTGCGGAGCGCCGCGGGCCCCAAAAGCCTGCGGTCTTGGTCGACGCATGGCGGTTGATTGGACGTGGGCGTCTCCGTTTCCCCATGCTGCCTCGGCAACTGCCCGACTTGACGAGAAGGCTGGCGTGGATAACACTTGCCTTCACTGTTTCCCTTTGCTTTGCTCCAGATCCCCTTTCTCGCTCCTTGCTGGCGAAACCTCCAGATCTACTCCAACCTTGCTCCGCATCTGCGACCGATGGCGCCGCGCAAGGTCAAGTCCTCCTTGGTGCCGGCTTGGTACGCGCCTGCTCTTGACGCGCCCAACATCTTGGAGAAGAGTCTCGCCTCCACATGCTTGCTGACGGCGGGGGAGAGCAACGAATGGGGGAAGACGGAGCTTCGGGTTGCCTCTGTCGAGCCGGAGCCCGAGGGGAGCACGTTCTTCCCCTTCTTCACGAGCAGTATCGCCGCCGGGTTGGTTCCTCCCTTCTCCGATTTCTTCTATGAGGTCCTTGACCACTATGGGCTGCAGGCGCTGCATCTCCATCCCAACTCCATCCTTCTCTTATCCATCTTCACCTACTATTGCGAGGCATATCTAGGCGTGATGCCGTCCGTGGCTCTCCTGCGCCACCTCTTCTTCCTTCACATTAGCGATGGTCATATCTCCGGGTGCGCCAATTTCATCGCGTCCGGCAAGGCCAACTCGATCTCGAACACCGGGAAGAGGGTCGACAACCTCAGGGCCAAATGGGTCATGATGAGTGCCAAGTGTGTCCATCCACGCTTGGAACTGCCGACGGAGGTGCCCCAGTCTGACAAGGGGTGCTCCCGTGCAGAGCTCACTAACGAGCGAGTGTCGTCGGTGTTGGAGCAAATGATGACCGACTTGAAGCCGGGCAACGCGAAGGCGGCCAAAGTGACGGGGGCCATGCTCCTGAGGGAACTCCTGATGCTGCGCGTTGCTCCATGATACGTCTCCAACGTATCTATAATTTTTGATTGTTCCATGCTATATTATATTCTGTTTTGGATGTTTAATGGGATTTATTATACACTTTTATATTATTTTTGGGACTAACCTATTAACCGTAGGCCCAGCCCAAATTGTTGTTTTTGCCTATTTTAGTGTTTCGCAGAAAAAGAATATCAAACGGAGTCCAAACGGAATGAAACCTTCGGGAACGTGATTTTCGGAACAAACATGATCCAGAGGACTTGGAGTCTACGTCAAGCAATCAACGTGGAGAGCACGAGGCAGGGGGGCGCGCCTACCCCCCAGGCGCGCACTCCACCCTCGTGGGGCCCATGTTTGCTCCACCGACGTACTTCTTCCTCCTATATATACCTACGTACCCCCAAACCATCAGTGGCATCCACAAAAACCTAATTCCACCGCTGCAACCTTCTGTACCCGTGAGATCCCATCTTGGGGCCTTTTCCAGCGTCCTGCCGGAGGGGGCATTGATCACGGAGGGCTTCTACATCAACACCATAGCCTCTCCGATGATGTGTGATTAGTTTACCTCAGACCTTCGGGTCCATAGTTATTAGCTAGATGGCTTCTTCTCTCTCTTTGGATCTCAATACAAAGTTCTCCTTGATTCTCTTGGAGATCTATTCGATGTAATCTTCTTTTGCGGTGTGTTTGTCGGGACCGATGAATTGTGGGTTTATGATCAAGTTTATCTATGAACAATATTTGAATCTTCTGTGAATTCTTTTATGTATGATTGGTTATCTTTGCAAGTCTCTTCGAATTATCAGTTTGGTTTGGCCTACTAGATTGATCTTTCTTGCAATAGGAGAGGTGCTTAGCTTTGGGTTCAATCTTGCGGTGTCCTTTCCCAGTGACAGCAGGGGCAGCAAGGCACGTATTGTATTGTTGCCATCAAGGATAACAAGATGGGGTTTATATCATATTGCAGAGTTTATCCCTCTACATCATGTCATCTTGCTTAAAGCATTACTCCGTTCTTATGAACTTAATACTCTAGATGCATGCTGGATAGCGGTCGATGTGTGGAGTAATAGTAGTAGATGCAGGCAGGAGTCGGTCTACTTGTCGCGGACGTGATGCCTATATACATGATCATACCTAGATATTCTCATAGCTATGCTCAATTCTATCAATTGCTCGACAGTAATTTGTTCAACCACCGTAATACTTATGCTCTTGAGAGAAGCCACTAGTGAAGCCTATGGCCCCCGAGTCTATTCTCCATCATATTAATCTTCCATCACTTAGTTATTTCCTTTGCCGTTTATTTTACTTTGCATCTTTATCATAAAAATACCAAAAATATTATCTTATCATATCTATCAGTTCTCACTCTCGCAAGTGACCGTGAAGGGATTGACAACCCCTTTATCGCGTTGGTTGCGAGGTTCTTATTTGTTTGTGTAGGTGCGTGGGACTTGAGCATGGTCTCCTACTGGATTGATACCTTGGTTCTCAAAAACTGAGGGAAATACTTACGCTACTTTACTGCATCACCCTTTCCTCTTCAAGGGAAAACCAACGCAGTGCTCAAGAGGTAGCAAGAAGGATTTCTGGCGCCGTTGCCAGGGAGATTCGCGCCAAGTCAAGTCAAGTCAAGACATACCAAGTACCCATCACAAACTCTTATCCCTCTCATTACATTATTTGCCATTTGCCTCTCGTTTTCCTCTCCCCCACTTCACCCTTTCCGTTTTATTCGCCCTTCCTCCGTTCAATCTTGTGTTACCATGTGCCTTCTTTTTTCTTGCATCTTCGCTTGCTAAGAGTTTATGGATCCTCATCCACTTGCTAATCTCTTTAAGAGATCCAATTATGATGAACCTATTGCTAGTGAGTTGAGTGCACTAGATTATCTTTATGAGGTTTTGCTTGAAATTCGTGAATCTGAAAATTGTGATGAAGTACTTTATGAAGTGATTCACGATAGATTTTTGGATAAAAAGCATGATTGCAATGATTTTATTATAAATTCTATTGATGTAAATTATGCTAATAATATGCAAAACCCTAAGCTTGGGGATGCTAGTTTTGCTATGTCATCTACTTGTTGCAATGATCATGATTGCGGTGATTCTTCTTACGATCTTGAAAATTTACTTACTCCCCATGATGAATATGAGATTGATAATAATGTTTGCAATAATATTGAAAGTGGGTTTGTAAGAGTGTCAACTTTAGATCCCACATATTTGGGGAATGTTCAATCTTATGAAATTTTTGATAAAAGTGAGTTTGGAGAGGTCATGACTTTAGCTAATGTTAATCCCACTATTTTGGAAGAGTGTCAACTTTGCATGCATGTGGATCGTGTTGAAAATATCTTATGTGATAGCTATTTTGTTGAATTTTCTTATGATCCCACATGTAATTATTATGAGAGAGGAAAATATGATTGTAGAAATTTTCATGTTACTAAATTACCTCTCGTTATGTTGAGATTGCTATTGTTTCTTTCCGCTTCGTTGCATATGCTAGTTTTTGCTTGTCTTGATAATTTGTTTGCTTATAAAATGCCTATGCATAGGAAGTATGTTAGACTTAGATTTGTTTGCCACGTGCTTTATAATGCTCTCTTTGTGCTTCAATTCTTGTCTTTGTGTGAGCATCATTGAAATCTCAATGCCTAGCTAGGGGCGTTAAACGATAGCGCTTGTTGGGAGGCAACCCAATTTTTTTTTTTTGCTTTTTGCTTCTGTTTAGTAATAAATATTTGATCTAGCCTCTGGTTAGATTTGTTTTTGTGTTTTAGTTAGTGTTTGTGCCAAGTTAAACCTATAGGATCTTCTTGGATGATAGTTATTTGATCTTGCTGAAAATTCCAGAAACTTACTGTTCACGAAAAAAATTGTTAAAAATTACCAGAACGTGATATAATATTTATTTCAATTGAAGCAGATCTACAAACAAATTATTTAGGTCGTCCTATTTTGGCAGAATTTTTAGATTTCCAGAAGTGTGCGTTAATTACAGATTACTACAGACTGTTCTGTTTTTGACAGATTCTGTTTTTCGTGTGTTGTTTGCTTATTTTGATGAATCTATGGCTAGTAAAAGAGTTTATAAACCATAGATAAGTTGTAATACATTATTTTTAACACCAATATAAATAAAGAATGAGTTCATTACAGTACCTTGAAGTGGTGTTTTGTTTTCTTTCGCTAACGGAGATCACGAGATTTTCTGTTAAGTTTTGTGTTGTGAAGTTTTCAAGTTTTAGGTAAATATTTGATGGAGTATGGAACAAGGAGTGGCAAGACCCTAAGCTTGGGGATGCCCATGGCACCCCAAGATAATCCAAGGACACCTAAAAGCCAAAGCTTGGGGATGCCCCGGAAGGCATCCCCTCTTTCGTCCTCATCCATCGGTAAATTTACATGGAGCTATATTTTTATTCACCACATGATATGTGTTTTGCTTGGAGCGTCTTGTATGATTTGAGTCTTTATTTGTTAGTGTGCCACATACATGATTCAGAATTTGTTAGAATACTCTATGTGCTTCACTTATATATTTTGAGCTATATAGTCTTGCTCTAGTGCTTCACTTATATCTTTTAGAGCACGGTGGTGGATTTGTTTTATAGAAACTATTGTTCTCTCATGCTTCACTTATATTATTTTGAGAGTCCTACAAAACAACGTGGTAATTTGCTTTAATATGATAAGTATCCAAGATTAGAAAAAAAATCTTATGAGTGTGTTGAATACTATGAGAAGTTTGATGCTTGATAATTGTTTTGAGATATGAAGATGGTAATATTAGAGTCATGCTAGTTGAGTAGTTGTGAATTTGAGAAATACTTGTGTTAAAGTTTGTGATTCCCGTAGCATGCACGTATGGTGAACCGTTATGTGATGAAGTCGGAGCATGATTTATTTATTGATTGTCTTCCTTATGAGTGGCGGTCGGGGACGAGCGATGGTCTTTTCCTACCAATCTATCCCCCTAGGAGCATGCGCGTAATACTTTGTTTCGATAACTAATAGATTTTTGCAACAAGTATATGAGTTCTTTATGACTAATGTTGAGTCCATGGATGATACGCACTCTCATCCTTCCACCATTGCTAGCCTCTCTAATACCGTGCACTTTTTTCCGGTATCATAAACCCACCATATACTTTCCTCAAAACAGCCACCATACCTACCTATCATGGCATTTCCATAGCCATTCCGAGATATATTGCCATGCAACTTACCACCGTTCCGTTTGCTATGACACGCTTCATCATTGTCATATTGCTTTGCATGATCATGTAGTTGACATCGTATTTGTGGCAAAGCCACCGTTCATAATTTTTTATACATGTCACTCTTGATTCATTGCATATCCCGGTACTCCGCCGGAGGCATTCACATAGAGTCATATTGTTGTTCTAAGTATTGAGTTGTAATTCTTGAGTTGTAAGTAAATAAAAGTGTGATGATCATCATTATTGGAGCATTGTCCCAAGTGAGGAAAGGACGATGGAGACTATGATTCCCCCATAAGTTGGGATGAGACTCCGGACTAAAAAGAGAGAAAGGCCATAAAAAAAGAAGAGGCCAAAGAAAAAAATGAGAGAAAAAGAGAGAAGGGACAATGCTACTATCCTTTTACCACACTTGTGCTTCAAAGTAGCACCATGATCTTCATGATAGAGAGTCTCTTATGCTGTCACTTTCATATACTAGTGGGAAATTTTCATTATAGAACTTGGCTTGTATATTCCAATGATGGGCTTCCTCAAAATGCCCTAGGTCTTCGTGAGCAAGCGAGTTGGATGCACACCCACATAGTTTCTTTTGTTGAGCTTTCATATACTTATAGCTCTAGTGCATCCGTTGCATGGCAATCCCTACTCACTCACATTGATATCTATTGATGGGCATCTCCATAGCCCATTGATACGCCTTGTTGATGTGAGACTATCTTCTCCCTTTTTGTCTTCTCCACAACCACCATTCTATTCCACACATAGTGCTATGTCCATGGCTCACGCTCATGTATTGCGTGAAGATTGAAAAAGTTTGAGAACATCAAAAGTATGAAACAATTGCTTGGCTTGTCATCGGGGTTGTGCATGATTAAATTCTTTGTGTGATGAAGATAGAGCATAGCCAGACTATATGATTTTGTAGGGATAACTTTCTTTGGCCATGTTATTTTGAGAAGACATAATTGCTTAGTTAGTATGCTTGAAGAATTATTATTTTTATGTCAATATTAAACTTTTGTCTTGAATCTTTCGGATCTGAACATTCATACCACAATTAAGAGAATTACATCAAAAATTATGCCTATATACATGATCATACCTAGATATTCTCATAACTATGCTCAATTCTATCAATTGCTCGACAGTAATTTGTTTACCCACCGTAATACTTATGCTATCTTGAGAGAAGCCACTAGTGAAACCTATGGCCCCCAGGTCAATTTTCCATCATATTAATTTCCTGTCAACAAGCTATTTCTATCTTTGTTTACTTTGCAATCTTTACTTTTAATCTTTATCATAAAAATAACAAAAATAATATCTTATCATCTCTATCAGATCTCACTTTTGCAAGTGGTCGTGAAGGGATTGACAACCCCTTTATCGCGTTGGTTGCAAGGTTCTTATTTGTTTGTGTAGGTACAAGGGACTTGAGCGTGGCCTCCTACTGGATTGATACCTTGGTTCTCAAAAACTGAGGGAAATACTTACACTACTTTGCAGCATCACCCTTTCCACTTCAAGGGAAAACCAACGCAGTGCTCAAGAGGTAGCAGATCTTGTGTACAACTGTCGGCCCAGTTGCATTGCTAATGTTCAATGAAAAAGGCCTGTGTAGTACAGAATGTACATGGCTACTCAGCCCACATTCAACGACGCTTGAAATGGCCCAAACAAGGCTTCTGTACAACTTTTTGAAGTCAATGCGCTCAATTAATAACTTAAGAAAAAAGCTAGAGTACAGTGGAACCTAATTAAAAGTTCTCATGAGCAAATAAATAATTCATCGGTCCCACTTGTGTGTGTGTGTGTGTTTGTGTGTGTGTGTGAGAGAGAGAGAGAGAGACCCATCGGCCGATCCTCGTAAATACATCTTTCAGCCATATGCATTGCTGATGCTCAGTAAAAACTTATATAGTTGACACAATCATATAGAACATCATAGCACACTGAACTTGCATACAAAAATTTCACGCAGGCGACAAAATCAGGGTGGAAGCAGTGGATCCCTACGGTTAGGGCTATGTTGAAACCAACGAACTCATACATAACCGCTCATAGTCTTTATCAATGATGGGGAATATCTTGAATGTTGTGCAAAGAAAACAGACAAACAATACAATAAGTTCTGCTAGCACATTAAGTTGACGTACACCCCTTTCTAAAAATAAGTTCAGGTACAAAAATAGAACAAGTCACAATCAAATGTACTGGCACATTAGTGCTTCACATCGATAGCTCGAATTTAACTAGTATCTGAGAAAATTCAGTTGTTACCTCAAATTAGAGCACATCCAGGCAGCCAGCCCTGCCTCTTCTCCCAAAGAAGCAGTGGCCTCCGCCGCGCGATGGAGTAGGCCCTGTGCCATCCATCGTTCCGAGCAACATGGGGAAAGTCTGACGTTGACTCCTGCAATGGACGTCGTCGACGGACCCTGGCACCAGCAGCGGTAGTAGGACTACGATTGATGGATTGAACTCTTCTTCGACATGCACGAACACTCGATACAGGTACATCCCCAACGTGGTCTGCGGCGGCCTTGGTGGCGACGAATAGTACAACCCTGGTTCTTGCACCGGTATCTCAATACAAATCACCTTCAGTATGGTGGATGACCTCTTCATCCATGCCATAACCGTTAGAGCCCAGCTATCTGGAGGAACAAACATACTTACGAGCTCACCTCCTAGGTCGTTGATAAGCTCATTCATGGACTCGCTGTTCCAAGCACGTCGAGGCATGCCATCGAAAGTAAGCTTTGTTAAAAACTCAAGCTCAGAGGGCACCGAGCCCCATCATTGGTGCCACCGATAAAAGCTCACGAGCGCGCCATCGCAGAACAAACGCCGGGAAGATTCGAACACACGACTGCAGTCAAAAGTTGTCCAGAACCTGACGAAGAAATCAGCCAGTGGCGGACAGACTTCGACGAGCAAATCACTTATTTGGATGTTGTGCGCAATGCCAAGAGCTTTGACAAGGTCGTCCGGTGATACGGGTGGCCGATCGCCGTTGATGGTTACCATTGGCACTTTGCCGGCAAACTGGTCGTCAAGCACCGACATGCCACTGTTGAGCGATAGCACGCAGCGCCTGAAGGCAGGACGGACCTCAGGATCTCCGACTCGGAGATCCGCGTTGACCGGCGACATGGTAGTGCGCTTGAGTACAGGGAGTACATGATGGGGATTTGGGGGAACTGGAGTAGGAATCAAGATTCCAGAGGTGGGGGAGGGGTGGGATATTGGGGATGAAAAGGTAGCATGAATTTTGAACACGCGCCAATATGCTCTCGGCGCGCAAGTGCACGAAAACACCGGTGGCGCCCACATGTCGGCCTAAGAGTCCTTTTTCTTTTTTTTAGCGCCCGGCCTGAGAGTCATAATTGACCTGTTAGGCATTGCGTTACTACTCGGCCCATATTCAACGACACCTCACTGGCGCAAACAAGTGTACATCATCGAAAAGACACTGAGCTCAAATTATAACTTGGAAAAAGGAGATATACTCTGAACACTGGAGAATGGTAATGCCCTCATTTAGCCCACCAGTAGTTCGAGACAATAAACAATTCAAAACAATGATATATACAACATTCAAACACCGACTATACTGACATAAACATCAAGACATGATAGTTCAAAAGAAGTCTTGCTACACCACCAAAACGCACCCATTTGCAGCGCTCAAACTCTCGTGATCCAGGCAAGAATGACATTCTAAATAGAGGCAACTATTACATAATAAGAGTGACATAGATGAGGATGACCAACTGACAAGGAGTATGCATAACAAAAGAGAGAACTACCCATCCAGAATAAGCAGCAAATACAACAAGTCATTCGAAGAGGGATGATCCAACACCATCATAATTTGCATCCCCGCTTCAGCCACCAGTGATTTGGAGACACCAGAACTCCACCTTTCGATGCAACAGCCCAATTACCTAACTTCTTCAGTGACCAACCCAATGATGCTGAGGTCGACACGGCTACAGCAAAGAGGTTGTACACTTGTCGCATCACTTATTACTCTACATTCATGTCGATCCATTAGGGCTATTTTGGTTCAAAGAAAAAAGTGAAGGAAAAACATAGCAATAGGAAATTTTCCTATGGCACTCTAGTATTCAATTATTTGTGCATTTCGTTGAAAGGAATGGAGGAAAACATCCACCTGGACCTAATTCAAAATCCTATGCATGAAAACAAGACCAAGTGCATTAGTGGCAGAATAGCATTCTAACTGTACACGCTTTCATATGGTTTCACTTTAATTTGGCCATGTTTCTTTGCATTCCTCTGCTCTTCCAATTCATATGAACCAAACACCCAAGTTGACAGAAATCCTGTGTTTACAAATGCTCTGTTTCCCACATGCATTCCTATCCAATTCCGGTGTTTTTCCTATCCCTGCGTTTTTAGAATCCTGCAAGCCAAATGAGCCCTTACAGAATTACTTCAGTTACAGGTAGGTGTCAAAGAAAACTTTGTGTGGTTTGTCCTGCTCCTGCCGTGACTTTGTCCACCTCACCTGAGCTGCTCCATCGACAGAAGCATCCACCAAACTAGACATCACGACTCCTGACCATCTTTCGCCTCCTCAGATCTCCTTCCTTGCCGCCGGCACCCATCGCAACTGCATCACCATCATCGACTTGGCACATGAACCTGAGGAGTACATCGGTCCACAAGAGAGGTCGCACTCTTTTGTTTGTTCTTATGTTATGCATTGCTTAATATTACATGCTACTTTATCGTCCTGTTCACCTCTTAGACTCCAAGTCAGGTCCAAATTAATGTTCAAACTTGAGTTTTAAAATTACTTGTGGGGCACATATCGAGGCAGCAATGAATAATATCTCTGTCTATTATATGGTTCACCTAGGGTATGCCTATGTTGTTCATCTTGGGTGGGAAACAAATAGTAAAGCAATCACCATCTGTCTTTTTATTAAATTAAAGCTATCACCAGCCTGCTATCATTATTTTTGGATCCATCCACTGGTTGCTACCATCACTCTAGATTTCTGCATGCTCTCCTTACATAATCTCACTATATTTTTTCGTATGCATGTCAGATATTGTACACAGTGTAAGTGCATCTAGTGCCCCTTAGTGATTTTGGTGTATTGAAGACTTATAGGTTAAGGGACTAATGTGTTTATGAGTGTACACAGGTCTATAAGTCTATGAGGAGTTTGATATTTATAGAGAAAGTCGACCCCTAAAAATGAAGTTCTTCGACTGAAGACTTTCTGAAGACTTTGAAAGTGAAGAAATTGGCGTGACCTTGAAGACTTGGTATTCATTTGAGGAACATGAAGCGTGAAGACTTTTGTTTACGTAGTTTCATTTTCTCTTTCTTGAATCATAGGAAACACCGTACTGTTAAAGGGGGTCGAGGAAATACTAAGGAAAAATTTCCATGTGATGCTCAACTCAAAATCCTACACCTACCAATCCCTTCGAGTGAAGCCATTGGAAATCTCATACAGTTCAGTCATATTCTTCAGTCACAGAGACGAAGTTCTTCTGGTCTCTGAGGAATTTGTTCTGAATGAGGAGTTAGCAATTCGCCAGTGCGGATTGCCTACACAGTGAGGAACATGATAGCCCTGAGGAATTTGATACTCACATTTCCGACCGTTGCTGTGCTATACGCCAGCTGTCCCAAAATATCTACCCACCTAACGGTCATATCATTTAAGGGCATTTATGTCTTATCATGCCGGGCTACTCCCTAGGCTATAAATAGCCGCCCCCTACAACCACTAGCTGGTTGGCTGCTCAGAGAGAAACTGACACTTGTCATTTGAGAGCATCCCATCCTCTGAGGACTTTGAGCAAAAATCATCAAGTGAGGAAAACCCAAACCCAAACACCCACAAACCTAAAGTGATTGAGCATCACTGAAGAGATTGATCCTGCATGGATCTGGCGCTTGTTACCTTTGAAGACTGTGCTTCTTCCAGACGGTTAGGCGTCATGGTCTAGAGCATCCAAGAGGAAATTGTGGATCGCCGAGTGACCGAGTCTGTGAAGGTTTGGAAGTCACCTGAAGACTTACCACGAGTGATTGGGCGAGGTCTGTGTGACCTTAGCTCAAGGAGAATACGGTGAGGACTGTTTGTCCGGGACTGTGTGTCCTCAGGTTTAAATACCTAGCCGCTCCAACCAGACGTACAACTGAGACAGCAGTTGGAACTGGTCTACCAAATCATTGTCTTCACCAAGCCTACTGGTTCTATTTCCTCAACTCTTTCATTTCCTCATAAATGTGTTGTGCACTTGTTCATATCTATGTTTGAAGACTTTGACTGAAGACTTTCTCAATTTCCTCAGTTCAATTTCTTCAGTCTGTTTGTCTTCATCCTGTGCTATCCTGTGTTTACGCTTCTGTACTCTGTGCTTGTCTTCATTTCATCATGATGACCATGCTTGTGTTCTGCTATGCATACTTTTGAGTACTTATTCCGCTGCAAGTAGTTCTTCACTAAGGAATTTCCTCACTGGCAAATTCCTCAGTGAAGAATTCATAAAAATCGCCTATTCACCCCCCCTCTAGTCGATATAACGCACTTTCAATTGGTATCAGAGCAAGGTACTCACTTGTTATGTGTAATTTTGGTTTAACCGCCTGGAGTTTTAGTTATGTCGACCGCAGGTATGATCAAGGTCTCTGCTGGGTGTCCTACCTTCGATGGGACGGACTACCCCTACTGGAAGAATAAGATGCGAATGCATCTTGAGGCAATTGATAATTATCTCTGGTATGTTGTGGAAAATAGTGTTCCCTCTGTCTCACCCTCACTGAACGCTGCCGATGTGAAGAGATTCAAGCAACTCGATTCTCAAGCGAAGAATATCATATGTGGCCATCTGAGAAAAGGACAGTATGGAAGAGTGAGTGCTTTGGAAACTGCTAAGCTTATCTGGGATAGGCTGTCCAAAGTAAATGAAGGAGTCTCAACTCAGCGTGACTCTCGAGTTGATGTTCTTCGCAATCTCTTCAACCGCTTCAAAAGACTCGACAATGAAAATGTTCAACAAACCTTCGATCGCCTCACTGACATCTCAAATGAGCTTCAAGCGCTTGGTGCCACTGACATCACCGACCATGAGGTGGTGAAGAAATTGTTGAGATCGCTTGATTCCTCATTTGATATTCTGGCATTGATGATACAAGAGTGTGCTGATTATAAGTCACTTGATCCCGCTGATATCCTCGAGAGGCTAAATACTCATGAGTTCCAACTTGCTGAAAAGAGAGATCTTTATGGTTCGAGCTATGGCAGATCACGTGCACTGAAGGCCAAGGCAGTTTCTGAGTCTGAAGATGAAGACTCTGACAGCAGCCTTGGTGATCCTGAAGAACTGAGCCATGATCTAGCACTGCTCGTGAAGAAATTCCAGAAGTTCTCAAGACGTGGCCGCTTTGGAAGACCCTCAAGGAGCAATGATTCCTCACCTAGTGACTACAAGAAGAGGCTTTGTCACAAATGCAAGAAACCCGGACACTACATTCAAGATTGTCCTCAGTGGGAAAAGGAATCAAAGAAGAAGAAATACAAGGATTATAGTTCTGATGATGCGAAGAAAAAGAAGAAATCCTCAAAATCTTCATCATCAAAATCCTCAAAGTCTTCATCTCACAAGAAGAGCAGCTCCAAGAAGGCTCGGGCATTCATTGGCAAGGAAATGGACTCTGAGGCTGAATCTGAAGAAAATGAGGAAGAGGAGGCATCTGAGGATTCCGAATCTGGTGTGGCGAGCCTAGCCCTCGCTACTGCATTCGTCAGCAAGTCTATCTTCAACACTGAAGAAAATGACCTCACCAACAAGGCTGATGAAGGCAATGATGACTACGCTCCCACCTATTGCTTCATGGCAAAGGGTGCCAAGGTACTCAAATATACCTCCTCTGAATCAAGTGAAAATGAATCTGATGAAAACCTTAAGCCCAGCTATTCTAAACTTGCTAAGATTGCTGTGAAACAACAAAGGGCCCTTGAAAAGGTTCAAAACATGCTAGACAAAAGTGATGATATGTTGGGTGAAGAAATGGATCGCACTAAAACCCTGACTAAAAATCTTCAGAGACTTCAGACTAGGTTTGACAACCTTCAAGGTCATCATAACACTCTCTTGTCTAATCATGAGAAGCTTTCTTATGAATTTCTTCAAAGAAAGCAAGATCTTGAGAAGCTAAGAGTGAGTTATGAAGATCTTCAGAAGGAGCGTGATTCATTACTTGCTCAACAAATCAGCGCTGCTCAGGAAGAATTTGTTCCTCCATGTTTGAAATGCATTGAACGTGAATCTGCTAATTCTTCACCTGAATGTTCAAATGCTTCTAATGCTACAAATTCTTCAACTGTCTTTGCTATCACTAATTCCTCATCTGAGGACATTGCTAGTATCATTGACGATGCATGGCTGAAGGAATTGTACATGACAGGCATGTACAAAAGCCTCAAAGGGCATCAGACTCTTTGTGATGTTCTTAAAAAGCAGATCCTCGACAGGAAGCCTAGGAAAGAGGGTATTGCCTTTGAGAGGAAACTCAATGCTGATGGTACATATTGGAAGCCTGAGCAGTACCCCAAAACCTCATGGGTTGCTGCAAAGGGACCTCCAGTTGATCCATCTAATTTATCTGTCTTTACATGTGAATCTTCTCATTCTTCTGATGAGTCATTTGACTCCAACTATCAACTGTTCAAAAATCAGAATGGTGAAGTATTTGCTAGATATGTTGGCACTAACTGCAGGAACGGTTCTCCTATGAAGAAAATCTGGGTTCCCAAAAGGTGCCTTGAAAGTCTTCAGGTGAATGTCCTCATGACACCACCTGTGAAGAATAGGAACCCCGGATCAAATTCTTCATATGGACCAAATTCTTCATATGGATCCAAGTCCTCATATGGACCAAATTCCTCACATGGATCAAATTCCTCAATAGGATCCAAGTCCTCATATGAACATCATTGTGCTAACAACTCTGTTTCGCAGGGAAGAGCCAAGGGCTATGAATATGAGCATTATTCTTCTAATCATTATGTTCATAAGTCCTCGAAGAATTTCTCTGCTTATTCATATGCTTACCCTAACTCCTCTTATGTGAAACGAAATGGATTGGCTTCTATGCCACCTTTCTCTTATGGAGCTCGCAGAGTGATGAACTCTTTGCCACCCCTTCAGATGTGGGTGGTGAAGAAAAAGAACTAATCTTTTATGCAGGGTCAGGTCTCCAGACGTACTTTAACGTCTAAAGAATTTGCTGGAGACCTAAAAAGTGCCTGAAAGGACGCAGGATAATCATGAAGAAATGAACTTTCATTTCTTACGTCCTCATACTGCTTTAACTATTGCATTGCTTGATGAAATTGGTCTGATGAATTGTGATGTCATATTCTTCATTGATGAAGTATATGAAGTTCGTAAGCTGCACTAATTCATCTGCAGGATGATCAACCCAAAGCCACTGAGTGGGTCCTCGATAGTGGATGTACAAATCATATGACTGGTGAAAAGAATCTATTTATGAATGCTCCCTTATCACCATCGCATCTGAAGCATATCATCTTCGCTGACAAAGGCAAAAGTCAGGTATTGGGTCTAGGTAAGGTTGCAATCACAAAGGATCGACACATGGACAAAGTCATGCTTGTCGAGTCCTTAGGATACAACCTCATGTCTGTCTCAATGCTTTGTGATCTTGATATGGTTGTTGTCTTTGGCAAGTATCGTTGTGTTGTGGTTATGGAAGCTGACAATTCCAAAGTCTTCGAAGGCTTTAGGAGAGGAGACTTGTATATTGTTGATTTCTCTACAGGACCGCAACCAGCCGTGTGCCTACATGCAAAAGCTTCATAAGGCTGGCTATGGCATCGACGACTTGGTCATGCAGGCATGAGGAATTTGCACACGCTTGCGAAGAAGAAGCATGTCATTGGCATTGAGAATGTCAAATTCCTCAAGGATCACTTGTGTGGAGCTTGTGAAGCTGGAAAGATGACCAAGGCTAAGCATCCAGCGAAGACTATCATGACCACTACTCGACCATTTGAATTGCTTCATATGGATCTCTTCGGTCCTAACCATTACTCAGCAGTCACAAATGATGCATCTCTCTATGGCTTTGTTATTGTTGATGATTACTCTCGTTACACATGGGTACATATTATCACTTACAAACATGAAGTGCAGGAAGTCTTCAAACGATTTTCCTCGAGGGCTTCAACCAACTTTGGTGTGAAGATCAAGCACATCAGAAGTGACAATGGAACTGAGTTCAAGAATTCTGGTCTTGATGACTATCTTGATGAACTTGGTATTACTCATGAGTTATCTGCTCCTTACACTCCTCAGCAAAATGGCGTCGTGGAGCGCAAGAAAAGAACTCTTGTTGAGATGGCTCGCACTATGCTTGATGAGTACAAGACGCCTCGTCACTTCTGGATTGAGGCAATTTATACTGCATACCACATCATCAACAGGGTATATCTTCACAAATTATTCAAGAAGACTGCCTATGAACTCCTCACTGACAAGAAACCGAATGTGAGTTATTTCAAAGTCTTCGGTGCTAAATGTTGGATTAGAGATCCTCATCACAATGCTAAATTTGCACCGAAAGCACATGAAGGTTTTATGCTTGGTTACGGAAAGGACTGGCACACCTACAGAGTCTTCAAACAACGTTCTTCACAAGGTTGTTGAAACTGTAGATGTGCGGTTCGATGAAACTAATGGCTCGCAAAGGGAGCACCTACCTTCTGTGATAGATGAACCAGCACCTGAGGAATCTATCAAGTTCAAGGCTACTGAGGATGTCATTCCTACCGAAGAATCTGCTGAAGAATTCATTCCAGAACATGAAGAATGTCGAGCTAATGCACCTGAAGAAAATGCTGATCAAATTCCTCGACGACAACCAACTCATCCTCGCGTTACAAAAGAAGTGCAAGTTGAAAAGATCATCGATGACATTAAAGCACCAGGTCCTCTCACACGCTCAAAAGCTTCACATTTATCTAAATTTTGTGGGCACGATGATTTTGTCTCTATCACAGAGCCCACTAAGGTAGATGAAGCATTTCTGGAGCCTGAGTGGATTCAGGCCATGCAAGAAGAATTACATCAGTTCGAGCTCAACAACGTTTGGGAACTGGTCAATCGTCCAGATCCTCGCAAACACAATATCATTGGCACAAAGTGGACTACCGCAACAAGCAAGATGAAAATGGCCATGTGGTGAGGAATAAGGCACGGCTAGTAGCTCAAGGCTACACACAGGTTGAAGGAATTGATTTCGATGAAACTTTTGCACCTGTTGCTAGACTTGAAGCTATTCGCATATTACTCGCTTATGCTAACCATCATGATATCACTTTATATCAAATGGATGTGAAAAGTGCATTCCTCAATGGTAAGCTTGAGGAAGAAGTATATGTTGCTCAACCCCCAGGTTTTGAAGATCCTAAGCATCCTGACAAAGTCTTCAGACTAAATAAGGCCCTCTATGGCCTCAAGCAGGCCCCTCGGGCGTGGTATGATACTTTGAAGGAATTCCTGATGAGGAAAGGCTTCAAACCCGGTTCACTCGACCCTACACTTTTCACTAAATCATATGATGATGAATTGTTTGTGTGCCAAATATATGTTGATGATATCATCTTTGGCTGTACTGACCAACGTTATAGTGATGAATTTGCCTATATGATGAGTGAAGAATATCAAATGTCTATGATGGGAGAGTTGAAATTCTTCTTAGGTCTTCAAATTCGTCAACAGCACAATGGCATATTCATATCTCAGGAGAAATACCTCTAGGATGTACTGAGGAAATTCCGCATGCAAGATTGCAAAGGCGTCAAAATTCCGATGCCCACAAATGGCCATCTGTGCACTGATGAAAATGGTATTGACTTTGATCAAAAGGTATACCGCTCCATGATTGGTTCTTTATTGTATTTATGTGCATCTAGGACAGATATTATGCTTAGTGTTTGCATGTGTGCCCGATTTCAAGCTACACCGAAGGAATCACACCATAAGGCTGTGAAACATATTCTTCAATATCTAGCTCACACACCAACACTTGGATTATGGTACCCCAAGGGCTCGGCTTTTGATCTCATTGGATATTCTGACTCTGACTATGCTGGTGATTGTGTGGACCGCAAGTCAACATCTGGTACATGTCATTTCCTCGGACGATCTTTGGTCTGTTGGTCCTCGAAGAAACGGAACTGCGTATCACTGTCTACTGCTGAAGCTGAGTACATTGCTGCTGGCTCTTGCTGTGCTCAATTGTTGTGGATGAAGCAAACTCTCAAGGACTACAGCGTCAACGTGAAGAATGTGCCTCTCTTCTATGACAATGAGAGTGCCATCAAGATTGCTCACAACCCAGTTCAGCACTCGAAGACAAAGCACATTCAGATTCGACATCATTTTCTTCGCGATCATGTGTTGAAGGGCGACATTTCTATTGAGCATGTGAAGACTGAAGAACAGCTAGCCGATATCTTCACTAAGCCCTTGGATGAGAAGAGATTTAGCAAGTTGCGGTGTGAGCTAAATATCCTAGAATCTTCGAATGTTCTTTGAAAAGGACACTCATCCTAACACTTATGCAAAATTGATGACTTAGATGTGCAACACATGAAGAAATGTTTTTCCTCAATCAATGAAGAATAACACTCTAAGTGTGAAGAAATTAACGAAGAATTTGATTCTCAGAACCCTACGACAATTGTACGCGGTGTCTAAAATCATCATTCTTATACAGTGGGTCACGCCACCACCAAAAGTTGAAAATCTTCAATTTGAGTTTTTCCTCAGTTTTGAAATTCCTTAGTTGTTCAAAATCTTCAACTTTGCAAAATCTTCACTGTTTCCGTCGTCTTTCTTCATTGGCTATATATATATAAGTTTATGTCCTCTACAACATTCACTTATTGCTATTTCTTCAAGTTGCTATTTCTGCTAAGTGAATGTGATCGGACCCTTCCCCCTCTATGCTATACTCAACCCAATCTATTCACAAATTCTTCATGTGTGTTCTATTTGAAACTCGTTCAAAAACTTCACTGTGTCCTTGTCAGCTGAAGAATTTGCGAACGGAACTTTTAACTTATCTTATCCAAATTTTCGGCTTTGCCGCTCAAACCGTTCCGCCTCCCACGAAATACTTATCTATTCAACCACGGTCTAACATGATCTCCACTTCTCAGTACGTGGGTGACACATGTCAAGCGAATGAGAAGGGTCAGGGCACGTTCGTCCAATTTCTTTGGGCGAACTGTTTTTCACCGTGGCTATAAATACCCCCTCTCCCCTTCCTCACTTCCTTTACTTCACTCGACCTCTCTCCAGCTCAAGCTTCTCAAACCCTAGCGCCGCCGCTACTTCATCGTCGCCGGTGAGGAAGAGCTTCACTGCCTCGACCTCATCGCCGTCGTACTCACGCCGGCCGCGGAAATCTTTACTCCGCCGCCGCCGTAGCCGTCTTCCTCCGCCGAGTTAGGGCATGGAAGATCTGCACAAACGAACTTCACTTCTCCACCTCACAGTTCGTCGTGTTCTTCGTTCAGGGTAATTAAAAGTTACTTTTACTGCCCTCTTTGATTCAAATGATTTCTGCAAAATCTTCAAAAGGTGTTTATTCTTCAAATTCTTCACACACTAAACACCTCACATGTCATCTGTTCTTGATTCGTTTCTCTAAGAAATAATTTTTCTTCAAGATTCCTCAATTGTGCGGATTTCTGATCTGTACAACTCTGGAACCTAAGACTAAGAACGCTTAGTGAAATTCTTCAAGACTCATCTGGTCAAATTCCTCAAACTTGTTCTTTTTGAAAAACCTTCTGAGAACGCATATGACCTCTCCAAATTCCTCACAACTATAATCTGTTCACAGGTACTCATGTCCGCTGCTGAATTACTAGGTTCACATCAACTTAACTCATTTGCAGCGTTCCTCAAAGAAAAGTTGCATACTTCTTCAGAGAATTCCTTTGTTCAAATTCCTCATCTGAAGAAAATGGCTGATGGAAAGAAGCCACAGAAAGGAGGAAAGAGGCCTGAGGTCAACACTGCATTTGAAATCCCTGAGGACATCTATGCTGGTACTGCACACCCCCTGAGGAAGATAAAAATCAGCGCAAGGTGCGCATTCAAAAGATTGAGAGGAGATGGGCAAGAGAGTGGAGGGAGTACAGATATGTGACTCCAAAGTGTAGGAGATATGCCCTAGAGGCAATAATAAATGATATTATTTATCTCCGAGTTCATAATTATGTTTATGTTCCATGCTATAACTGCAATGATTCTCGAGTCTGCAATATCCACGAGGCTCGGAGGAAGACTCAAATGCACGTGTGGAATAATAAACGGTAAGAAGTATTCCTAGTCTGGCCTCTAAGACTAGCTCAAGTGTTGCATGATGATTCTGTTTTCCTGGTCATGGGCATGTCTATGCCAGCAACTTTGAGGGCACAATGTTAAGAGAACATTTGTGTTGAATCGACCCGGATTGATGTTATGCTATGAGATTCATTCGTCACAAGTTTATTGGTACATAACACAGAGATAGTTAACGTTTGCATGATTCCTTAGACCATGAGAGTATCGAGTTTCTTCATGCTTGCTTCATGAACTTTGGGGTTTGTTAAACGTCATCCGTAAATGGGTGGCTATTACGGCGGCTTACGGGTTCATGGAAAAGTGTGTCAAGTAACTTGATAGCTCAGGATTGGGATTTGCTCCTCCGACGATGGAGAGATATCTCTGGGCCCTCTCGGTGTTACGGTATCCATCATCGTCTGGCCAGACACTTTGTGATTTGATCACGGGGATGCCGGAATACGATAACGAGAAAAGAGAACAATACCGGTAACGAGGTAACTAGCATAGTGGACAAGTTGTTGATCCACGGGAATGCCAACATGTCTCACCTCGGGTATTTGTAACATATCGCGAAGCAACAGGAATAGCACACGGCAACTGGAGGTTCACTCGAATATTTATTCGTGTGGGTATAGGGGTCAATATGGGTGTCCACGGCTCCGATGTTGATCATTGATAGGAAGGGGTTCCGGGTCATGTCTATACTTCACCGAACCTATAGGGTCACACGCTTAAGGGTCATCTATCCGCTGAATACTAGACAGGGAGTCTGAGAGAAAATCACCGAAAAAGTTTCGGACACCGAAAAGTTTCGGACAGCGGAATCGTATCGCAGAGAGAGGTCATCGGATAAGTTTCGATGATACCGAAAAGTTGTTTCGGGATACACCATTAAGTCAAATTGGTTTCAGCACATGCCTGATAATTCTTGGAGGATGCCAGAATCATTCTGGAAGCTTTTTGGAATTTTCTGAGATAAAAACCGGAAATGTTCCGGAGCTGCCGGAGCCACTTCAGATGCGTTTCGCAGATGAAAATCACTAAAACCGGTATTGTTTCGGAACGCGTTGAAAATCATTTTAGTGGGTACTGGAAATGTTCTTAGCCCACATAAATATTTTCAGTTCGATCAGACGCTGAAAAATGTCGTCGTGAATAGTGAAAATCAGCTTTATGGTTACTTTATGGAAAGCCACCTTTTGGGGCTTTGCTCCAAAAGATCTTGGGGATGACATGGATGGATAGGAGCCATTTTTTGGGCCCCTCATGGGGGTGTGGCCGGCCACATGGGGTATCCCCCCTTGGGGACCCTCTTGTTCCTTGGTTTCACTCCTAGGTCCTTGTGGAAGGACTTCATTCATGTGCATTTTGGGTTTTTTGTGAAACTACCCTACCCCCTTGGGATTTCCTATAAATAGAGGTGGAGGGGCAGCCCTCCACACTCATCCCTTGCTCTCATACACATGCCATGCATTATCTAGCTTCTTCTCTCCCTCCCACGAAAAGAGTTTCGTAGAGCCGTAAGGCTGTCTGGGTTCCGGCAGGAACTAGTTCTGGACGGCGAAGTCCTGCCGGATAGATGACACCGTATGTGTGCAACTCTGTAGAGAGATCGTAGTTTCGGTCTTAGTTCGTGAGTGCCTCCCGAAGGGCTGTCCGTGTGACCGTCCGAGTTTCGAAGGTCCTCCCGAAGGGCTGTCCGAGTGACCGTTCGAGTTTCGAAGGTCCTCCTGAAGGGCTGCCCGCAACACCGTCCGGGGGGCTGTTCGACCACCTCCCGGAGGGCTGTCTGAGGAGCAGATGAGGGTATACATCCTCGCGGTTGGGAGGTTGTAAATCCTAGCTGCGGGGATCTGCACCGCCGATCGTCATCGACTCTACTTCCCGCTGCGCTACGAGTCGGTAACGAAAAAGATCAAACCATGTATGCAGTCTCCATAGTGGTCCTGGGCTGGTGCGTAGGTCGGAAAATTTTTGTTTTCTGTCGCGTTCCCCTTCAGTGGCATCAAGAGCCGTGCTATGCGTAGATGCAGGTTTCGATCTAGAATACATGGAGATGTATGGGTATTGCATAATATAATTAGGTAGTAGATGAGATCTATTGCTGAAAATTATTTATGCGGGTGACAGATGAAATATGTTACCCGAGGTTCTTGTTGCTTCCCTAGAATTTGCATTTGCTCAATCTCGAGACAGCATGGTGGAATTTGACAAAGTTCTGGCAATCCGTGATCCTGATTGATCATGGAAGTGCTATCAGTTCTTTGGGTTCTGTCGTAGTCAAAAGAAAGATGAAATTCGCAGATGAAAGGGCATTGCAGATATGATCTGCACGGGGGTCATGCGTATGACGAAGTTTAGTATGGGGCTCGAGATTTAATTATCCCGTGTTTCATACACCCCGAGATGTTAATCTAGCAACTTGAATAATCATACTTGATGATAAAACGTTGGTCGCTGCGGTTTAAGTCAAAACCTTAGAAGCCACATAAAATAAATTTTGCATAAACCGATTAGAGGCGTCTAACTTGGTTTTGCAGGATGTGCATGTGATGTGGTATAGCAGTGCTCATACCAATTCGATTATGTATGAGATGACTATATGATGTAATTTGATTAACATGACATGCGTGTCATGATTCGGCATGATGGCTGGAGCCATATGATTACACTTTAATGACCTGCCTGTCAACCTTAAATAATGCATTAATTTTATACGCTGTGGAGATAGCAATATTATCTGGTGCATCGACAAGGTGGTGGCAATCTTCGCGAAGGTGAACACCGACGCGAATGCCGAAGACGAAGAAATGAAAGACTTCTCCGTCAGAAAGGGCTATACCATATCATGCTATTATGAATGGCCTGAGATGTTTATCCCTTATGATGCACCCTTCTTGATTGCGCGGTAGTTGCTTTTATTAGGGTGATCTCTCACTTAAAATACCAAGTAGTTAGTGTTCTCCCAAGTGTAGCACCGTCACGGCACCTATCTTTTCGGGGTGCGCCGTGTCACACGGGTACGAACGATAAGAGAAGTGTGAGGCGGGTGAGTTGAGACCTCGCAGCGAGATCACTTGGTTGTCTTGACGTTCAGGCATGACCGTCATGAGCTCGGAACACACGCATCGAAAGATGAACAAGAGTCACATAGAGATGTGATTGGCAAGTTGGCCTACCGGTTGAGATTTTTCGTCATCAGTGGTGTTACACCAATGGCGAACAATTGAAATGTGGGTCTTGTATCACTCACAATCAATTTTGAGAGATATTGATTTGAGTGGGAGCGCACTGTTGAATTAACATGTTTAATTCTTAGTGCAATTAATTATGAACATTGTCTAAGTGTTATATGAAAAATAGTTGTAGAATAATGGCTCGCGTTTCCACCTTCCCTGTTAAAATTGAATAGCTGGTAAATATCTGGTTAAAACATTACGATTGGTACCGTAATATGAGGATTGTCCTCAAAAGTGCCGAGAAGGACTTTGTCCTATCGCATGCTTTCCGTATCCTCCCGCTAATGCTATGGATCATGTGACTCTCGTCCTTTGATCCAAAAGCTAGAATTCTGTTACGGTCAAGTGAAATATGTTTGCTTCCATGAAACCCAAACTTCGAAAGTTGGGATAGTTATATGATATTCATGGAACTGAAAATTATTTTCAGATACAAACAAAGCAATGTTTGTTTGCAAGTATTAGTAAAAGTGTTTACTATGCATTTGACTGTTGGGAAAGGGATCCAGAAGAACGCCTGTCATATAATGAAAGGTGAATAAAACAACAACTTAAAGAGAAAGGAAGTGTCCAAAGGGTGTTAGTATGACTTACACGCCTAGGAAGTCCGGGGCTAATGCCACTCTTAAGTTGGGTGCTTCTTCTGAGAGTAGGAGAAATACTAAAAGTTAAACTGTTAGAAGTATAAAGGCAAAAGGAAAGAAGACTGGAATATCCAGCTCATTTATGAATGTCATACAAGTTTTTGATGTATAGAAGGCTGGTCAAAGATATAGTTCTTGCGAATTATGGTTAAACATGTTAAACCACTAATTCTTGGGTATTGTGAGTTCATCACAAAAATGCCCGCTCGATTGCATTCTGTTGCAACTCGATGTAAGAACTACTATGGCCTGAAAGACTAGCTAGAAATGAGGTTAAGGTATACACAGGGAACATAGTAAATGTTACTATACCTTCCATCGGTGTATTGCCGTCTGTATTTATTTTCATAATTCATTTAGAGTTTTACAAACTCTATCCCATTGCATAAGGTATCTTGCAAGAAGGTTGTTCATAAGAGAAATTTTTATGTTCGATGTTATGAATAACACAAGGGCCATACTTTCATTATGAATGAGATGTATGTTATGAATATTGATAATAATACAATACCTCTGGGTTTACTTTCATAATTCATTTTAGAGTTTCATACACTCTAGCCCATTGCACAATGTTTGTTGCAAAAGAGTTGTTCATAAAAACAACAATTGTTGTTAAGTATTATGAATAACATAAGGGCCATACTTCCATCATCGATGGGACGTATGTTATGAATATTGAGGGTAATATGTTACATCCATAACACTGACGCTAAATGTCGCAAGACTAAAAGAATACCACACAAGTGTGGCACTACATTTGGTCACATTGGAGAAACCCGCATGGAAAATTCCATTATGATGGATTTTGAAGTCTTTTTGATTTTGAATCATCTGACACTTGCAACTTTCCTCTGAAAAGTGAAGTGACTAAAATACCGTTCACAGGCCATAAGGAACGAACAACAAACTTATTAGTGATCATACATTTGATGTGTGTAGTCCGATAAGTGTTGTTAGTGGTGGATTTATTTATCTTCAGAAATGACTCAAGTAGATATATGGATATTTACTTGATGAGACGTAAGTCTGGATCTTTTGAAATCATTCGAAAGGTTCTCAAAAATGAAGTAGAAGTTATTGTAACAAGAAAATTATGTTTCTGCAATTTGATTGCACAAAGGAATATTTGAGTTACATGTTTAGCGAATGTCTGATGAGTTGTGAAAGGGGTTTCATAAACTTGCACCTCCCGGAACACCACTGCAAGTGGAAAGTCCGTGGAGATGTAATCAAACCATTTATGACATGGTAAGGTCAAAGATGACATAAATAAATTTGCCATTATCCCTTTTAAAGTGATGCTTTAGAGACTGCGGCTTTTACACTGAAAATAGCTACATCGGGTCTGTTGAAATGAAGCCATGGTATGGTACGCCCAACCATGTTATATCTTTTCTTAACATTTGGAATATGGGGCTTGTGTAAAAGGTTACAAACCTATTCCAAATCAGACAAGTGCTACTTTGTAGGTTATACCAAAATGTTGGGTATTCCTCCCTCACTATACCGAGGCAAATAGTTTTGCCGCGAAACGGTGTGCTTTTAAAGAGAATGGTTCTTTCAAAAAGGTGAGTGGGAGAATAGTGCAACTCGACGAGATAAACAGTATCTACGTCATCAGATCAAAGGAAAGAGACCTTGGAAGTAATTCCAGAGTTTCCTACTGCGACTGATACGGAAGTCTCTACAATAAAATGTATGAACTTCGGTCGAACTTGCAGCTGAACCACGTAGGCAAGGCTCGTGCAAACCTCTCAGGTGCGCAAATGAGATATTGTTGTTAGACAACATTATGCCTACGATACACAAGGAAGCGTTGATGGGCCCTGACTCCGGAATTGGCTAAATGCCAATACAACCCGAGTTAGTTTCCATATAAGTGATTCAAGATTAAAACCTTGATACACCTTTCGGAAGACTTAGAGTCTAACGAATATTTATGGAACTTAAAACTGATACGGATAAAATGTTTTATCCATAAAGCTCGACTTGTTGAAATAATACGATGAGGTTGTTTTCATCGTAGCGATGCTTAAAGTCGGTTCGGGTTGAACTAGCAATTAATACATATTTCAATCATGAGATATGAAACATGGATGATAAAAGGATTTCCATCTGATGGAAATGAAAGCTAGGACTTGTATATGATACAGTCCAAAGTAATTTGTCGATCCAGAGGATGCTAGTAGGTATGCAAACTTCAGAGTTCCAGCAATGGACAGAAGAGAGCAAAATGGAGTTGGAATCTTCGTGTTTTGATGAAATGGTCAAAGGGGTTTTGACTTCATCAATGGGAAACGAAGATGCTTGTAATTCAAGAAAGTAAGTGGGAGCGTAATAATATTTCTAAAAACCTTATGTGCTTGGCACATTGGTGGAAATAAATTTCTTGACACGAATTAGGACTTCATTTGAAAATAATTTTTCGATGAAGTGCTTAGGCTAAATAGCCTCAATATTAGGCATGATGATCTATGGAGATAGATTTACCTAATGGGGCTAAGCAATGAATACATATTGACAAGATGCTAAAACCTTTTAGCGTTTAAAACGCCAAGGAGTGATTCTTGCCGAAGTCACATGGAAAGAGTTTTTGCCACTCGGTGTCCCAAAACACTGATGAGTAAAATACATGATGGAGATTCCACACACTCTTGTGTTTGGATTAATCATGTATTCCATGGTATGTAAAACAACCAGATATGTCTGATACTCCCAAGGTGTTGCGAGTATGGATACCAAAGTGATCAAATTACTGATCATGGGACAACAGTGAAAGATGTCACAGAGTACTAGAGTAAGTACTGATGACATGGTTTTCTCGCAAGCAGAGATCATGAAGAGTTCGTTGTAAAATGTTACATCGATAGAGTCTTCATCTTTTCTCCATGCGATTTTTGATTTAAATTAAGGGTTTTGTGTAACACACAATGTGGTGGCACAGTTAGTTGGAATTTGTTCAAACTAGTTACTGTGGCGAATTCTATAACAAGGGCTAGGTATGTTGACGCTTTAGAAGCGACAAAGAAGATGTTGAATCATATAGTTCATTCATGAACTTAGTATAGTTCCAAGATGGCTTTTGACAATGGGACACTACTGCAGGTAGTTGCTCCATAACTCAGTCTGAGGAATCCAGGTTCGACCTGTGATTCACATACATACAAAGCTAAGTCCACACAAAATATGAATTTTGTGAAAACGTGAAAACGCGAGGACATGCAAAGATACACACGGAACTGAAGTCGTCAGATCCGTTGGACATCAGGCTATACCACAAGCGAAGCATATTTACACCAGTGTGCCACAAGTGTGAAGTGCATTAGCATAAGCTAGATTATTGACTCTAGTGCAAGTGGGAGTCTGTAGGAGATATGCCCTAGAGGCAATAATAAATGATATTATTTATCTCCGAGTTCATAATTATGTTTATGTTCCATGCTATAACTGCAATGATTCTCGAGTCTGCAATATCCACGAGGCTCGGAGGAAGACTCAAATGCACGTGTGGAATAATAAACGGTAAGAAGTATTCCTAGTCTGGCCTCTAAGACTAGCTCAAGTGTTGCATGATGATTCTGTTTTCCTGGTCATGGGCATGTCTATGCCAGCAACTTTGAGGGCACAATGTTAAGAGAACATTTGTGTTGAATCGACCCGGATTGACGTTATGCTACGAGATTCATTCGTCACAAGTTTATTGGTACATAACACAGAGATAGTTAACGTTTGCATGATTCCTTAGACCATGAGAGTATCGAGTTTCTTCATGCTTGCTTCATGAACTTTCGGGTTTGTTAAACGTCATCCGTAAATGGGTGGCTATTACGGCGGCTTACGGGTTCATGGAAAAGTGTGTCAAGTAACTTGATAGCTCAAGATTGGGATTTGCTCCTCCGACGATGGAGAGATATCTCTGGGCCCTCTCGGTGTTACGGTATCCATCATCGTCTGGCCAGACACTTTGTGATTTGATCACGGGGATGCCGGAATACGATAACGAGAAAAGAGAACAATACCGGTAACGAGGTAACTAGCATAGTGGACAAGTTGTTGATCCACGGGAATGCCAACATGTCTCACCTGGGGTATTTGTAACATATCGCGAAGCAACAGGAATAGCACACGGCAACTGGAGGTTCACTCGAATATTTATTCGTGTGGGTATAGGGGTCAACATGGGTGTCCACGGCTCCGATGTTGATCATTGATAGGAAGGGGTCCCGGGTCATGTCTATACTTCACCGAACCTATAGGGTCACACGCTTAAGGGTCATCTATCTGCTGAATACTAGACAGGGAGTCTGAGAGAAAATCACCAAAAAAGTTTCGGACACCGAAAAGTTTCGGACAGCGGAATCGTACCGCAGAGAGAGGTCATCGGATAAGTTTCGATGATACCGAAAAGTTGTTTCGGGATACACCATTAAGTCAAATTGGTTTCGGCACATGCCTGATAATTCTTGGAGGATGCCAGAATCATTCTGGAAGCTTTTTGGAATTTTCTGAGATAAAAACCGGAAATGTTCCGGAGCTGCCGGAGCCACTTCAGATGCGTTTCGCAGATGAAAATCACTAAAACCGGAATTGTTTCGGAACACGTTGAAAATCATTTTAGTGGGTACTGGAAATGTTCTTAGCCCACATAAATATTTTCAGTTCGACCAGACGCTGAAAAATGTCGTCGTGAATAGTGAAAATCAGCTTTATGGTTACTTTATGGAAAGCCACCTTTTGGGGCTTTGCTCCAAAAGATCTTGGGGATGACATGGATGGATAGGAGCCATTTTTTGGGCCCCTCATGGGGGTGTGGCCGGCCACATGGGGTATCTCCCCTTGGGGACCCTCTTGTTCCTTGGTTTCACTCCTAGGTCCTTGTGGAAGGACTTCATTCATGTGCATTTTGGGTTTTTTGTGAAACTACCCTACCCCCTTGGGATTTCCTATAAATAGAGGTGGAGGGGCAGCCCTCCACACTCATCCCTTGCTCTCATACACATGCCATGCATTATCTGGATTCTTCTCTCCCTCCCACGAAAAGAGTTTCGTAGAGCCGTAAGGCTGTCTGGGTTCCGGCAGGAACTAGTTCTGGACGGCGAAGCCCTGCCGGATAGATGACACCGTATGTGTGCAACTCTGTAGAGAGATCGTAGTTTCGGTCTTAGTTCGTGAGTGCCTCCCAAAGGGCTGTCCGTGTGACCGTCCGAGTTTCGAAGGTCCTCCCGAAGGGCTGTCCGAGTGACCGTTCGAGTTTCGAAGGTCCTCCCGAAGGGCTGTCCGCGACACCGTCCGGGGGGCTGTTCGACCGCCTCCCGGAGGGCTGTCTGAGGAGCAGATGAGGGTATACATCCTCGCGGTTGGGAGGTTGTAAATCCTAGCTGCGGGGATCTGCACCGCCGATCGTCATCGACTCTACTTCCCGCTGCGCTACGAGTCGGTAACGAAAAAGATCAAACCATGTATGCAGTCTCCATAGTGGTCCTGGGCTGGTGCGTAGGTCGGAAAATTTTTGTTTTCTGTCGCGTTCCCCTTCACAAAGTACATGAAGAAATTCACTGTTACTCCTCCATGCTCAAGACCACCATTGGCACCTGGCTAAGAAGCAGATCCCACTAGCATCAAACGCGGTGAGGAGTTTCCTGAAGAATGGGCCAAGCGACAGGCCAAGTTGGCCAAACAGGCAAAAGATGCAGTGAAGAAACTCAACGAAGATTCCACTGCTGCTGCTGCTGCTGAGGCCTCTGTAAGGCCGAAGAAATCCATGGCAAAGAAGCCTGTGCACAAGCCAAGTGCCTCTTCTTCAATGCCCTCACGGCCAATTTCCTCAGCTAAGCCCTCACAGCCAATTCCTCACGCTGCTCCTGCTCCTCCAAAGTCCTCGGCTGCTCCGACAAAATCCTCAGCACCTGTGCATCTTGCCACGTGCTAAAGGACTACAGGCATCTCTATTGCCTCAGGAGCTTCAGCTAGTTCCTCAGCTGCACCAAATTCTTCAACAGGACCCTCTCTGCTAAAGACTAAGACCACTGCTGGACGAGGCTCTCGCCCAAGTCCTCACAAGAAGCAGGTCGCCTTCCAAGTGTCGTCTAAAGAAGACGAAGCTGATGATGAAGAACTTGCTGAAATCATCAGAGACAGGCAAGTCAGGGCCGCTAGAGCCAAGGGCACAAATGTGCCTCTGCTTTTGAATCCAAAGTTGATCCTCGATTACATTGATCTCTGGCACAAGGACCCAAACACTCCTATGCCTGACTTCAAGCTGACTCCTGGTCAAAGTCATATGCTGACTGCCTTCATCCAAGAAGAGAAATGGAAGTTTGAGAAGGCCAGGCAGCTCAAGAAAGCACAGTACAGGAAGGAGAAATTCCTGAAGAACAACGTTGTCTCTATGACAACTGATGAACTTGTGAAGATCCAGTCTGAAATCAAAGTCCTCAACGATGATTTCAATGCTTACTATGCTGATTGGAAAGGAGCCAAGGTCAGGTTTGTCAAACTAACAAAGATGTTCACCTCAAATGTTGCAGCCCCATCGCAACAAGAAATTCCTTAGGCTGAAGCATCTGCTCAGCCAACTGAAGAACATGCCAGCACCGCTGATGACAATCAAGCTGCTGAAGAAAATTTGAGTTCCAGGGCTGATGACTGCATTCCAGCCGCTGATGAAACTGCCAGGGCACCCACTAGTGGTGCGCCTGAAGAAAATGAAGAGGTCAAGGCAACTGCATCAGTTGTGCCTGAAGAAAATCAACCACATTCCTCTGCTCCTCCTGCGCCTACACCAACTCCAATCCTTCCATCTGCATGAGATGTGAAGAAGACCAAGGCTACAGAGCGTGCAGCAGTGAAGAAAAGGAAAGCATCAGCTCCTTCAGATTCTTCAGCACCGAAGAAGATGAAGAAATTGACAAGCTCATTTGCTAATCCAATTGATGCTATTCCAGTTTCCTCCATGCCATCAAAGGAAATCATCCCTTTTGATGAAGAATATGTGATCCCTAGCGGATCTGATGAAGAAAATCCTTCTACTGCTTCGTCAGAGCAGATGGATGAAGAAATTGAAGTGGATAAAATCCCTTCAACCCCCACAGTTTCCTCGCCTATGCCTCAGTTTACTGCTGAAGAGGCTGGCGTTGAAGAAATTGAAGAAGAAGATGTAGACATTGGCTGTACCACACATGTGATGAATGATGACTTTTGGGAAAGTCAGCACCCCAATTCTCCACTCTTCACTCCACTGCAGCAAATTCCTCAGTCCACAGCCACTACAGTTCAAATGGGATCTAATGAAGCTCATGAAGACATTCCAGCCGCTAGTGCTGAAGAAAATGAAAATGAAGATTTGAAGAACCAGGCTGCCACTAAAGAGGAACCAGAAATTCCTCAGCCTGAAGAACCTGAGATTGCGATTCCTGAGGTCATCATGCAACTGACTGACACTCCTCTGCCCAAGCCAAATGATCCATTCTCAAGGAAGCAAAAATTCAAGGCTGATGATTTCTTCGGCGAGCACATATTCTTCACTAATTACAACCCTTATGACTCTGCTCGCATAAGGAAGAGGCGTTTCTGGACTGCCAGCCAGGCAAATTTCTATTCCTCAATGCTGTTCAACAAAGACAAAGTCTTCGATCATGAGCACATTCCTCACGTGGATATGGAATCTCTGCCATGCTTCGGGCCAGTCCTCAGTGTTCTCTACGACGCTGGACTGTTAAATTTCTGCACTGACATATGTGATTGGAATGAAGAGCTAATTCTTCAATTTTATGCAACTCTGCACATCACCGGCAACTCTGAAGACGTGAATTCATGGGTGCTGGACTGGATGTTTGAAAACACTCACTACAAAGCACCAGCTACTGAATTGCTTCGTGCTTTGCCTCTCAGTCCGCCCCTTGAAGGTGCTTGTTGCGTCTACAATGAACCTGAGCTTACCGATCACTATATGCAAGTGCTGATGAAGCCTTTCAAGCCAGGTCAGGCCCCAAGAACAAAATTCCTTGTGAAGGAATTGCTGTATGTGCCTCGGACTGTCTATCGCATTCTGACGAAGACATTGAGTCCTATCAAGGGCCACGACTCGAATGAAGAAGAAGTCGTTGGCATCATGAAGAATCTGCTTTTCAATATCATTCATGGCGTTCCCATCAACTTCCATGATTTCTTCATGAGGACTCTGGCCAATGTCGCAATTTCACCATTTGAGTTGAAGCCTTATGCACTGTGGATTATGAGATTCATCAGAACAAGGTCTTCACTCAACTACAAAGCTGATACACTGAACCATTGCAGCTACTTGCCCTCGATTGAAGTCCTTAAACGGACATTTTCCTCAGCTGATGAAAAGGGCAAGGCTACGGTTGTAATTGATGAAGGCATTCGTCCATTGGATGGTCAATTTCGCAAGGCTGCATCCTACTCCACCAATGATGACTCTGCCACCCATGACTCTGCCGCCAACGCACCCAAGCAAAATCCTCAAGGCACAGCACCCAGGGTGATGACTGACCGTGAGCTTCTCCTCAGTCTTCACTAGAAGGTTGATCGCAATCATAAATGGGTCAAACGTCAGTTTGGTTCAATTCTTCACAACATGACTGCTACCCACAATGCAGTGAAGAAAAACCACTACTACCTTCATGAAACCCTCAACCACACCTACTGTTCTGTCGCACATATATGGTGAAGAAGATCTGAAGAAAATGGGTCTCAAGGAAGATCTTGACTGGGCTGCACCTCCTCCGAAGAAGTACAAGAAGGTCAAAGTTCCTTCCTTGGTGGCCAGCTCCTATTCTTCATCACGTGACACTGATGAACATGAGGACTTGGATGACACTGCGGCAGGCCCTACTACAACAAACGACCCCAACAACACTGACGCTCCTTCATCAACTTGATATTCTTCAGGGGCGTTAGTCCTCATTTTCGAACCTTTTGGTCATTCGATGACAAAGGGGGAGAAATTTGAGTTAGTCTTCAAGCGGGTCTATTATATGGGCGTTTTTTCCCTAAGTTACAACTCTCGTTCTTCTGATGACTTTGTTGGATCGAGTTGTAAACTTAAACTCTATGGTGGCCTGATACTTTTGCTATTTCTTCTGCATGCTTATTCCTCGTTAATGTCATTGCACGCATGCTGAATTACATCAGTCACCATATTTCATCATGCATTTCAAATTCTTCATATATTATGTCAAATGCGTGTATGAATTACAACATATAGGGGGAGATCTCCATGATTCAACTCTTCAAGTGTGCATTGCTTCAAAAGCAAATTCCTCACTATGCACATCTTCAGGGGGAGTTCTTCTAAATCTTGCAATCAAATTCCTCAATATCAGTAATTTACACTTCATATGTTTATCCCCGTTGAAAACTTAACCTATATTGTCATCAATCACCAAAAAGGGGGAGATTGTAAGTGCATCTAGTGCCCCTTAGTGATTTTGGTGTATTGAAGACTTATAGGTTAAGGGACTAATGTGTTTATGAGTGTACACAGGTCTATAAGTCTATGAGGAGTTTGATATTTACAGAGAAAGTCGACCCCTAAAAATGAAGTTCTTCGACTGAAGACTTTCTGAAGACTTTGAAAGTGAAGAAATTGGTGTGACCTTGAAGACTTGGTATTCATTTGAGGAACATGAAGCGTGAAGACTTTCATTTACGTAGTTTCATTTTCTCTTTCTTGAGTCATAGGAAACACCATACTGTTAAAGGGGGTCGAGGAAATACTAAGGAAAAATTTCCATGTGATGCTCAACTCAAAATCCTACACCTACCAATCCCTTCGAGTGAAGCCATTGGAAATCTCATACAGTTCAGTCCTATTCTTCAGTGACAGAGACGAAGTTCTTCTGGTCTCTGGGGAATTTGTTCTGACTGAGGAGTTAGAAATTCGCCAGTGCGGATTGCCTACACAGTGAGGAACATGATAGCCCCAAGGAATTTGATACTCAAATTTTCGACCGTTGCTGTGCTATACGCCAGCTGTCCCAAAATATCTACCCACCTAACGGTCATATCATTTAAGGGCATTTATGTCTTATCATGTCGGGCTGCTCCCTAGGCTATAAATAGCCGCCCCCTACAACCACTAGCTGGTTGGCTGCTCCGAGAGAAACTGACACTTGTCATTTGAGAGCATCCCATCCTATGAGGACTTTGAGCGAAAATCATCAAGTGAGGAAAACCCAAACCCAAACACCCACAAACCTAAAGTGATTGAGCATCACTGAAGAGATTGATCATGCGTGGATCCGACGCTTGTTACCTTTGAAGACTGTGCTTCTTCCAGACGGTTAGGCGTCATGGTCTAGAGCATCCATGAGGAAATTGTGGATCGCCGAGTGACCGAGTCTGTGAAGGTTTGGAAGTCACCTGAAGACTTACCACGAGTGATTGGGCGAGGTCTGTCTGACCTTAGCTCAAGGAGAATACGGTGAGGACTGTGTGTCCGGGACTGTGTGTCCTCAGGTTTAAATACCTAGCCGCTCCAACCAAACGTACAACTGAGACAGCAGTTGGAACTGGTCTACCAAATCATTGTCTTCACCAAGCCTACTGGTTCTATTTCCTCAACTCTTTCATTTCCTCATAACTGTGTTGTGCGCTTGTTCATATCTGTGTTTGAAGACTTTGACTGAAGACTTTCTCAATTTCCTCAGTTCAATTTCTTCAGTCTGTTTGTCTTCATCCTGTGCTATCCTGTGTTTATGCTTATATACTCTGTGCTTGTCTTGATTTCATCATGATGACCATGCTTGTGTTCTGCTATGCATACTTTTGAGTACTTATTCCGCTGCAAGTAGTTCTTCACTAAGGAATTTCCTCACTGGCAAATTCCTCATTGAATAATTCATAAAAATCGCCTATTCACCCCCCTCTAGTCGATATAACGCACTTTCACACAGTCATGCTGAACATGTAGAGAAAAAGAGAAGAGTTTTGCGCGGCAATACAATGTCATGCAGACATCGCTCCATGGTGGGTTCAATGGCAACCCCCCCCCCCTCTCCAGATTGTAATCGAGAGGAAGATATCTGTTCTGAGGCGGATTCAGACGTAGCTGATCACTCATATTTACCCCCAAGGTGTTTGCTCTAACTTGGCATGATGATGCTGGTCATATCATGCATATGTTGCCTTGAAATTCCTACTTTCGACATCATATATGTCATCTGCTTAGTTTAGACATGTTCTGTAATGCCACCTGTTTAGTTTGTATATCATATATGAGAATTATGCAGTCTCAGCTCTTTTAGCCAGCCATAATATATGTGAAATATGCAATGCCATCTTGTTTAACCAGGCATCATATATTTGAATGATATCTTGCCCATCCTTTTCTTCATTACATTTGCATTTTTCGACAATGTTTGTACATTAAACTACTCTTCCTGTGAATGAGCCATTTGAGTGGGTGATGGAAAATTTTGGAGAGAAAACAAGGTCTTCAGAGCAGACAATGCTACCTGTTGAAGCGGATCTCTTGCTGGGTCCCGATAGCTCCTCATAGATGGATTTAGAGACAGATGACCAGTCCTATTCCCCCCACCGAGGTGTATGCTCTAACTTGGCACGGTTATATACTGCTCATATCATGCATATGGTGTCTTGCATTGTATACTTTAGACATCATATACACAATATTCAACACCATGTTCTTAGTTCAGACATCATATATGTGAATGCCCTCTGCTTAGTATATAAATCACATATGTGAATTAAATCATCCGATCATGATTACTTAGATAACATGTATGTGAAATATGTCATGCGAACCTGTTTACTAAAGACATCATATAATTATCTCATGCCATCCTGTTAATTTAGTCATCATATCTTTGAATTATGTCATGCTATGCTATCAAGTTTAGATAGACATCATAAATGTGAAATTATGTCATGCTATCCTTTTTAGTAAAACAATATACATGTCAACTATTTCATTCCCTTTTTTTCCACACTATCTTTTACATCTATCTCTCATACAAGGTCTGTACATTCAACTATGTTTCCTGTTTATCAGCAATTTAAATTGGAGTGGGTGATGGCAGTATCTAGCGGAGTAAAAACACGGTCTTCAAATAAAACGGTGCTACCTCTTGGTGGAGATAGCACCCAGGTTGTACATGCACGAGAACCAGCCATACCACACATAACCCAGACTCTCGCAGATTGTACCCCTACTGCGATGGACAGAGAACCAGCTTCACCCAATCTAACCCCAACCCCAAGTTCCTATTGACACAACACCATCTCCACCATAGAGCTCCCAAACAAGAGCAGTTAGTAAGGCAGCTCCAGTGCCCAAAGCGCCAGTACTACCATGGCGACCCCCAACTCCACCAGTTAGTACACCTATTCCTGTGGAGGAAGCACAACCATCCATTCGTAGTTTAGCATCAATCGCATTTGATGTTGTCAAATGCTATGTGCATATCTGATATGTCTCCAATGTATCTATAATTTTTTATTGTTCCATGCTATTATATTATCTGTTTTGGATGTTTTATATGCATTAATGTGCTATTTTATATTATTTTTGGGACTAACCTATTAATCTAGAGCCTAGTGCCAGTTTTTGTTTTTTCCTTGTTTTAGAGTTCGCAGAAAAGGAATACCAAACGGAATAAAACTGTCGCGATGATTTTTCTTGGACCAGAAGACACCCATGAGACTTGGAGTGCAAGTCAGAAGAGCCACGAGGCGGCCACAAGGGTGGATGGCGCGCCCAGGGGGTAGGGCGTGCCCCCGACCTTGTGGGCCCCTCGTAGACCCCCTGACCTAGATCTTCCTCATATATATACTCTTATACCCCAAAAACATCCAGGGGAGCCACGAAACCACTTTCCACCGCGGCAACCTTTTGTACCCGTGAGATCCCATCTTGGGGCCTTTTCCGGCATCCTGCCGGAGGGGGATTCGATCACGGAGGGCTTCTACATCAACACCATTGCCTCTCCGATGAAGCGTGAGTAGTTTACTTCAGACCTACAGGTCCATAGCTAGTAGCTAGATGGCTTATTCTCTCTCTTTGATTCTCAATACAAAGTTCTCCTCGATGTTCTTGGAGATCTATTCGATGTAATACTCTTTTGCGGTGTGTTTGCCGAGATCTGATGAATTGTGGATTTATGATCAGCTTATCTATGAATATTATTTGAATCTCCTCTGAATTCTTATATGCATGATTTGATATCTTTGCAAGTCTCTTCAAACTATCGATTTGGTTTGGCCAACTAGATTGGTTTTTCTTGCAATGGGAGAAGTGCTTAGCTTTGGGTTCAATCTTGCAATGTCCTTTCCCAGTGACAGTAGGGGCAGCAAGGCACGTATTGTATTGTTTCCATCGAGGATAAAAAGATGGGGTTTTCATCATACTGCTTGAGTTAATTCCTCTAAATCATGTCATCTTGCTTAAAGCGTTACTCCGTTCTTTACAAACTTAATACTCTAGATGCATGCTGGATAGCGGTCAGTCTGTGGAGTAATAGTAGTAGATGCAGGATCGTTTCGGTATACTTGACACAGACATGATGCCTATATTCATGATCATTGCCTTAGATATCGTCATAACTTTGCGCTTTTCTATTAATTGCTCGGCAGTAATTTGTTCACCCACCGTAATAAATTTTATCTTGAGAGAAGCCTCTAGTGAACCCTATGGCCCCCGGGTCTATTTTACAACATATTAGTTTCCCGTCAACTTGCCAATTCTAGTTTCCTATCTACATATTTTGCAATCTTTACTTTCCATTCCACAAACCAAAAATACCAAAAATATTACTTTACCGTTTATCCATCTCTATCAGATCTCACTTTGCGAATAACCATGAAGGGATTGACAACCCCTTTGTAGTGTTGGTTGCAAGTTGGTGTTTGTTTGTGCAGGTATTCGGTGGCTTGTTGCGTTGTCTCCTACTGGATTGATACCTTGGTTCTCAAAAGTGAGGGAAATACTTACGCTACTTTGCTGCATCACCCTTTCCTCTTCAAGGGAAAAAACAACGCAAGCTCAAGAGGTAGAAATATCTTCCCATCATGGAAATATTATACTAAAGATGAAGGAAAATGCCACTTGCAGGTTTATACGTCTCCAACTTATCTATAATTTTGATTGTTCCATGCTGTTATAATATCATTCTTGGATGTTTTACAATCATTTTATAGCAACTTTATATAATCAGTTGCTGTTTTTTGCTTGTTTTTTACTTCACTGAAAATCAATACCAAACGGAGTCCAAATGCAGCGAAACTTTTTGGAGAATTTTTCTGGGCCAGAAGACACAGGATGGGCCAAAGAAGTATGAGAGGGGTGCCCCGAGTGGGGAACAACCCACCTGGGCGTGCCTGGGCCCCAGGCGCACCCTAGTGGGTTGTGCCCACCTCGGTGGCCTCCCGCACCGCCTCTTTGCTCTATAAATACCACAATATTCCAAAAATCCTAGACGAGTCGACGAAACACAACTCCAGCCACCGCAAGTTCCAGAAACCACAGATCCAATCTTGACACCATCACGGAGGGGTTCATCATCGTTATTGGTGCCTCTCTGATGATGCGTGAGTAGTTCATTGTAGACCTTCGGGTCCGTAGTTAGTAGCTACATGGTTCTCTCTCTCTCTTTTCATTCTCAATACAATGGTCTCTTGGAGATCTATTTGATGTAACTCTTTTTTGGGTGTGTTTGTTGGGATCCGATGAACTTTGAGTTTACGTTCAGATCTATTTTATCCATGAAAGTTATTTGAGTTTTGATCTCTTATATCCATGATTACATATAGCCTCGTATTTCTTCTTCGAATCTTTGGTTTAGTTAGGCCGACTAGATCGATTTTTCTTGCCATGGGAAGAGGTGCTTTGTGATGGGTTCGATCATACGGTGCTCAATCCCAGTGAAAGAAGGGGAAATGACACGTATATATCGTTGCTATTAAGGATAACAAGGTGGAGTCTATTCCTACATGAATAGATAATGTCTACATCATGTTATCATTCTTATTACATTACTCCGTTTCTCCATGAACTTAATACACTAGATGCATGCTGGATAGCGGTCGATGTGTGGAGTAATAGTAGTAGATGCAGGCAGGAGTCGGTCTACTAATCTTGGACGTGATGCTTATATAATGATCATTGCCTCGATATCGTCATAATTATTTGAAGTTCTATCAATTGCCTAACAGTAATTTGTTTACCCACCATATGTTATTTTTCTCGAGAGAAGCCACTAGTGAAATCTACGGCCCCCGGGTCTCTTCTTTATTATATTTGCCTTCAAGATCTATTTTTATTTGCTTTTATTTTCAGATCTATTAATCCAAAACCCAAAAATATATTGCTGCATTTTTTTGTTATTTATTTTATTTTGCATTTCCACGAGATCTATTTATCCAATCTACTGCAAATTTATGTAAGTTTTTACCCGGGAGGGATTGACAACCCCTCTTACACGTCGGGTTACAAGTATTTGTTCTTTGTGTGCAGGTACCGTTTACATAGTGTTGCATGGTTCTCCTACTGGTTCGATAACCTTGGTCTCATCACTAAGGTAAATACCTACCGTAGCTATGCTGCATCATCCCTTCCTCTTTGGGGAAATACCGACGTAGTTCATGCCGCATCAAAAGGAGTTTCTGGCGCCGTTGCGAGGGAGACATCATCAACATCTATCAGGCTCCTAACCACAAATCTCATCACCTTGCAATTTACATTATTTGCCATTTGCCTCTCATTTTTATCTCCCCCACTTCACAAAATTTTCCGTTTTTATTCGCCCTCTTTTTCGTTCGCCGTTTTTCCAGTCAGATCTTTTAGTTGCTTAAACTTGTCACCATGAGTGACTTTGGTATGGCAGAAACAGATGATGGCCTAACTCCTAAAATTGGGCGATCTGGCAAGCCGGATGTTAGAGGAAAAGAACATATTCAAGAATTTTTCAATTGTGTTGGAAATTTAAGTCTTGACAATGTTCCTATACTTAAACGGACCAAATCTTATGCAGAAGCTATTTCAACACTAGTTCTGAAACTTGAAAGTAAACTTATCCGTACCCATCCTACCATGCAAAGATTGTTTTTTGAGTTACCCGTTATAAAGAATCCCAAAGCTAAAAACTTGGCCACCCTTGTTCTTATGAATGAATTTGACTACATAATACAGGAAGCTAGGGAAAATTTTGATTTCTATGGTATGAATCGTGAAAAACCGGTGATAGATGAGATTCTTTATACTAGTGATCATGTGCTAAGGCTTCTGCTTGGGGATCATAAAATCTTTGATGAGAATTTAAAAAGGAAGTCCCTGTTTTAGATATAATCCAACAAGTTTTCAATGATGTTAATCAACACTATTCTTGGATTGTTGCCGGAAATCAAAGGGGATACGATGATAAGCAACTTGATAGTGCTAAAGTCTCCATGGACAATGTGTTTTATGTTGTCTTTGCAAAACCTCCTAACAAAAACACATCTAAGGGAAATAGAAATAAAGATGACAAAACTTAGGTCTATGCATTATGCCTAGCTAGGGGCATAAAACAATAGCGCTTGTTGGGAGGCAACCCAATGAATAAAATTTATTTTTGCCTTTTTTCTTTCTGTTCTTGAGTGTTTGCACAATTATGCTACAGTTATGATTGTGTTTTTTATGTTTTAATTAGTGTTTGAGCCAAGCAAAGCCTTTGGGATCATGTTGGGTGATAGTTGATTTGATCTTGTTGAAAAATAGAAACTTTTACGCCCAGTAAAACAATTCTAATTTTTAACAGAAGCGCGATAAAATCCTGATTTTTGTACACAAGATTGATATACAAATTTCCCATGTTGTCCTAAGTTTTCAAAAAAATTGGAGTTACTTAAGTATTCGAAGTTTTCAGATTCCTATAGACTATTCTATTTTCTTCGCGTTGTGTGCTTATTTTGATGAATCTATGGTTTGTATTGGAGGGTATAGGCCATGGTAAAGTTGGAATACAGTAGATATAAGGCAAAAAAATATGAATGGGTTTGCAACAGTACTTAGAGTAGTGATTTTCTTTGTTATACTAACTGATCTCACGAAGGTTTTGTTGAGTTTTGTGTGATTGAAGTTTTCAAGTTTTGGGTAAGATCACGATGGATGAAGGAATAAGGAGTAGGAAGAGCCAAAGCTTGGGGATGCCCGAGTGGCATCCCCTATTTCTTCTAACGACCATCGGTATTTTACTTGGAACTATATTTTTATTCGTCACATACCATGAGTTTTGCTTCGAGCGTCTTGTATTATATGACTCTTTGCTTATTTTGCTTTTTTGTTTAAGTCAAGTGTCCTTGCTGAACACACCTATTTGAGAGAGCCAAAATTATGCTATGATTTGTTAGAATTTCTCTATGTGCTTCACTTAAATCTTTTCGAGCTATGGAATTGCTCTAGTACTTCACTTATATCTTTTTGAGCATGGTGTGCTTTATTATTTTTGAAGAAATGCTCTCATGATTCACTTAGTTTTATTTAAGAGTTAGTAAATTTTTAAGATATTCTCTCATGCTTCACTTATATTATTTTGGGAGAAGAAAATTTTTATGCTCATGTTCTTCACTTAGATTTGTTTGAGCTATCAAAAGCAACATATGAAACTAGTCCCAAAGTGATAGATATTCAAGAGGGATATAATAAAAACTTTCATGAAGATCATTGGACAAAATAAACTTGATTCTTTGTAATAGTTTTGAGATATGATGATTGTGATATGTGAGTCATGTTGATGAGTAATAATGGTTTAGTAAGAATATTGATGTTAAGGTTTGTGATTCCCTATGCAAGCACGAAAGTCAATAGTTATCCAATGAAATTACATCCTACTTGTGGTGCATTATTCGGTGTTAGTTATGCTTAATGCTCGCTTATGAGATTTTTTGGTTGGATGCTTCTCAATCTTTTGCTAGCCTTCACTTGTACTAAGTATGATTACTACTTGTGCATCCAAAATCCTTAAACCCAGTTATGCCATATGAGTCCACTATACCTACCTATATGCGGCATTTCAGTGTCGTTCTAAGCAAATTTGTATGTGCCATCTCTAATCTTCAAAATACATTCCTTTTTGTGTGCTCGTACTGCTCATGAAATAGTAGCGGTGGCTGATATTTTTCCATGCTAGATGTGTTATTCTCTAGATGAGTGTTTATTCACTTGTCATTGCACGAGAGTACGGCAAAGGTATTAGGGATGCCCAGTCCCGAAATGAAAAATGAATTTACTTTATGTTGTCAAATAATAAATTCCTTGGAAAGTGTTGGTATGGACGGCACCCGTGGATTCGGTTAGCCGTGGAATGTGAAAGTACGGTGGAAAAAGGAATAAACTTTATTTTCTGTTTGGGAACCGCCTATGATATATCTAGCATGGAAAGTATTGGGAACTACTCGATCATTTTCGTTGACAGGAAAGGCATGCCACTCAAAATGTTTTATCTCTATATTTTTCGCTTTGAGTTCTAGCACCTCCACAAATCCCTACTTCCCTCTGCGAAGCGCCTTTCTTTTACTTTATGCAATTTTTATTTTTATCTGAGTCTCCATCTTCTCTTATAAAGCACCAACTAAGGGGCACTATGATCGTACTTGAGCATTGGGTGTAGTTAATATGCGAGTGTGTTTCATGAATGGATCAATGATTGAGCATAATGGGCTAGGGATAACTTGCTTTAGTGTTGATATTTTGAAAGACATGGTTGCTTGTTGATATGATTGAGTATTGAAATCTTCATGTCAAGACTAGACTATTGCTTTGAATCATATAAAAGTCCAAATTTCCATGCTACAAAAGAAAAGAATATGTTATGAACATGATAGGTAGCATTCCACATCAAAAATTCTGTTTTTATCATTTACCTACTCGAGGACGAGCAGGAATTAAGATTGGGCATTCTGATACGTCTCTAACGTATCTATAATTATTTTTTTATTCCATGCTGTTATATTATCATTCTTGGATGTTTTACAATCATTTTATAGCAACTATATCATTTTTTGGGACTAACCTATTGACATAGTGCCCAGTGCCAGTTGATGTTTTTTGCTTGTTTTTTACTTTGCAGAAAATCAATACCAAACTGAGTCCAAAGCAGCGAAACTTTTTGGAGAGTTTTTCTGGGCCAGAAGACACATGATGGGCCAAAGAAGTACTAGAGGGGTGCCCCGAGGGGGGCACAACACACCCGGCGTGCCTGGGGCCGAGGCGCGCCCTGGTGGGTTGTGCCCACCTCGGTGGCCTCCTGCACCGCCTCTTTGCTCTATAAATACCCCAATATTCCAAAAACCCTAGGGGAGTCAACGAAAAACAATTCTAGCCGCCGCAAGTTCCAGAAACCATAGATCCAATCTAGGCACCATCACGGAGGGGTTCATCATCCTCATTGGTGCCTCTCTGATGATGCGTGAGTAGTTCATTGTAGACCTTCGGGTTCGTAGTTAGTAGCTAGATGGCTTCCTCTCTCTCTCTTTTGATTCTCAAAACAATTTTCTCTTGGAGATCTATTTGATGCAACTATTTTTGCGGTGTGTTTGTTGGGATCCGATGAACTTTGAGTTTATGATCGGACCTATTTTATCCATGAAAGTTATTTGAGTTTTGATCTCTTATATGCATGATAACTTATATATAGCCTCGTATTTCTTCTTCGAATCTTTGGTTTAGTTAGGCCGACTAGATCGATTTTTCTTACCATGGGAAGAGGTGCTTTGTGATGGGTTCGATCTTACGGTGCTCAATCCCAGTGACAGAAGGGGAAATGACACGTATGTATCATTGCTATTAAGGATAACAAGATAGTGTCTATTCCTACATGAATAGATCTTGCCTACATCATGTCATCATTCTTATTGCGTTAATCCATTTCTCCATGCACTTAATACACTAGATGCTTGCTGGATATATAGCGGTCGATGTGTGGAGTAATAGTAGTAGATGCAGGCAGGAGTCGGTCTACTAATCTTGGTCGTGATGCCTTTATAATGATCATTGCCTCGATATCGTCATAATTATTTGAAGTTCTATCAATTGCCCAACAGTAATTTGTTTACCCACCATATGCTATTTTTCTCGAGAGAAGCCACTAGTGAAATCTACGGCCCCCGGGTCTCTTCTTTATCATATTTGCCTTCGAGATCTATTTTTTTTGCTTTTATTTTTAGATCTATTAATCCAAAAACCCAAAAATACCTTGCTGCACTTTTTTGTTATTTATTTATTTCGCATTTCCATGAGATCTATTTATCCAATTTACCGCAAATTTATGTAAGTTTTTACCAGGGAGGGATTGACAACCCCTCTTACACGTCGGGTTACAAGTATTTGTTCTTTGTGTGCGGGTACCGTTTACATAGTGTTGCGTGGTTCTCCTACTGGTTCGATAACCTTTGGTCTCATCACTGAGGGAAATACCTACCGTAGCTATGCTGCATCATCCTTTCCTCTTTGGGGAAAAACCGACGTAGTTCATGCCGCATCAAAAGGAGTTTCTGGCGCCGTTGCCGGGGAGACATCATCAACATCTATCAGGTTCCTAATGATCATTGCCTGGATATTGTCATAATTATTTGAAGCTCTATCAATTTCCCAACGGTAATTTGTTTACCCACCGTATGCTATTTTTCTCGAGAGAAGCCACTAGTGAAATCTACGGCCCCCAGTTCTTTTTTTCTGTTTTGGGTTGAGTTGAGCCACCAAAAGTATTTTGTAAAATTGACTCAAAATTAGTGTTACATTTTTAGGCACTGCCACAAGGGTTTGGAGAATTATTTAAACCTGTTAGTATCTTATTATTAAAATATTAATTTGGCCCTTGTTTTAATTGTTTAAGAGCATTTAAACATTTTAGAAAAATTTGATTTCTCCACCATATTTATCTATGTATTAATTGTCACACTTAGAACATTGTTGTTCTGACATTTGAACACTTTTATTGTTTGACTTTATTTTAAATTTGAATTTGAATCGGTTTCAATCGACGTGGGATTTAGCAACAGTAAAAGTGATGACATGGCATCATTAGCAGGGGATTACTGTAGCTTAATTATCCGGGCGTCACAGTGAGACAACCCCAAAGTCCTGTCTTGGTGTAGTGTTCGAGTTACTCGCCACTACCGCTGGCACATGCTATTCGAACTCACTGTCTGAATCAGTTCGGTTTTGTGAGTCTCAACTACAAGCTGAAAGACATCGATCAGTTGTGTTGTGACAAGAAGCTGAAGGGCTGCGGAAGTCTCTAGAGAATTCAGATCCATACTTTCTGGTGCAACAACAAGCGTTGGAGGATTTTAGCGCCAAATAGGAGAAAGCTAGTAAGCTTGCTAAGCTTATTGCCAGCATGGTGGATACCCGGGATGATGTTTCTTGAGCTCTTCTGAAGTTGTTTCAGTTATGGACTTGTTTTGCTGTTGCGTTTATTTGCACTGGTGGCCAATTTAGATGGCCAGTGTATGTAATATGCTGCTTTGTTCCCTATATTTGCACTAGTGGCAAACTTTGATGCCCAGTGGATGTAATATGTGTAATAGCTATAATAGCCTAGCGTTAATTGCTTGCTTATTTATTTCCTAAAATTTCTTGTTTAGTTGTTTGCTTGTAGTCACCGCAGTTCTTTTTCCTCGTGTTTCTAGTGACCACAATAACCTAATTTTGTAACTAGGCCACAATAACCATGGCAACACACAGACCGTTGTAACCATGGTCCTTCTACCTGCTGTAGTGACCATGGGCCTCCTACGGGCCGTAGGATCCATGGGTCTTCTACGAGCCGTAGGATCCATGGGCCTTCTACGGGTCGTGTAATCAATGGGCCTTCTACAGGCCGTATAATCATTTGACCAAACATGGGCCATACTATTCATGGACCAATAACGGTCCGTAAAATGGGTCATAAACGGGCTAGATTGGAAATCGTGTGTTTATGGCCCGACCATAACGGGCCGTTAATAAGCCGTATTTGATGATGCTATGAAAACAGCCCAACGGGTTAACGGGCCACAAACGGGCCGACTATAACCACAGGCTGAATTTGGCCCACAAGCGGAACATGCCAGTAACGGACCGTAAGTAACCGAATTCTGGAAATGAGCCCAAGAATAAATGGGCCCTTAGAAGGCCGAAAGTTAACACAGGCTGGAAACGGCCGACGGAATAATGGGTCGTTAATGGGTATAAAGCGATACACTGTTCATTATGGGCTAGTTTCACCTCGAGCCTTTAATGGGCCCAGGGTTACAAAGGGCCTCGTATGGGCCGAAAGACGTCATGGACATACATGGGCCGGAAGTTACAATGGGCTGGAATCATATTGGACGGCCTAGATGACGCTACTGGGCTTAATTCGGATAGGCCATAACGGGTCGTGAGTTAGCGGGTTGTAAATGGGCTATATGCAAACAGGCCATTAACAGGATTTCCGTGGGCCAGCCCGCTACCTTTTGACCAAGTCAAATGGGCCAGCCTTTTCACCGGAATGGGCCTCTATTGGGTCGTGCCACGTGTCGATGTATCATAGGCGCCTTCGGTCCAATGAGTGGATGACATCTGTCCCAACGGTGAGCCGACACGTGGTTCCTCTGGCCATTGAGAATTTTACACGTGGAAAATCCCCATTGGTCCAGGCTGTTAATGAGTTATCGGATTCAAACCGGAACCCGATAGCTTAACGGCGACCCGTTACGGTGGATGCCACGTGTCGGTTACCCTTGACGAAAGCACTTCCATGACGCGCCATTTATTGTCATGGAAGTGGACACTTCCGTGATGATAATTTCGGTATTGTCATGGAACACTTCTACGATAGCACATGTATGACTATCTTGACTCTGTCATAAAATCGTCATGGATGTACATGCATGACAGAAAACGTGACCTACTGTGACAAACATGTATCATCCCGGAAGTGTATTTTTTGTAGTGATGAATAGATTCATCAATATAGCTATCACATAAAGCATTCTTTTCATGATCCAAAAGCATAGAAAATTTATTACTCCCCACATAAGCAATTTTATTCTCATTCATAAAAGTGGGAGTATCATGGGAAACTTGAATACTATAAATTGCTTCCACATTAAAAGAGTAATGTTCAGTAAAAGGATATTCAAAATTATGACAATAATTATCACTACTTTTTATAACACTAGCAAAAAGGCCCGTGCGTTGCAACGGAAGAAACAAATTCATGCTGTTAGTGAGCAACAGAGAAACAAATCCACGCCGCTAGTGAGCCATCTGTGTTGCCACGTGCCCTCTTTGTCGCTGTCGATCAATGGGCGCCACTTGTTCACGGAAACAGAGAACATGATCAATCTCAAGGTGATGAGCTTGGTCACGGATGTCAACCGGGTCCTGTTTAATCCCGTTTAAACACACCAATGATCTAACAGTTTAAAATTTTGTTTTTTTCTGGGAAAATGAACTATGGAGCTAGGTAGAGCTAACTAAACGGGACTTGCGGACACCACTTATTTGCCATTTACATCCCTTTTCAACTTCGCGAGCCTCCGCTTGCACCGACTTAATTTCACAAACTTGCCATGATGGTGAACGGCACCCCCATCTCATCTACACTTATTAGATACACTGTCGAAAGATTTCATGCATGGCAATGGAAACAAATTTAAAAAATACTTCCTTTGTAAACTAATATAAGCTCTTTGAGATCACTAAAAGTAGCGATCTAAAAGATCTAAAAAAAATTCCATGTTCCTAGCTCACTAAAATCAAATAACATTATCATCTAAAACAATGCCTTAATATATTAAATAATGCATGAAAATGCATTATATAAACAATAATCCAAGACATGATATTGTGAAAGAAAAGGTATTGCCTGCAGCCCCCAACAGTAAGGATGTAGGCTGTCAATAAAGCTCAGACTCCACAGACCACAATCTGTTTAGGTTTGATCAATCTCAGTCTGATATCTCATTTTTTGTAGGGTAATCTATTCTCAGTCCGATCTCAGATAGACCATATGCAATTCTAATCATGTAAATGTGAGTCTTGTAGTAATCAGAATGGCTATTTATCCTCCTCAAGTTACCGAGTAACTCAACTTTTTCTGAGGGGCGAGCGAGCAACTACTTAATTAGTAAGCGACACCGGATACGTTTCAGCGCCAAACTTGCATGGAAGAATCTCCGGCATGCTTCCAGATGGTTAAACTGCAGATATGCCTATTATAACCCGAACTGTCACCCGCATGTAGTCTCGTGTATTTGCTCAACCTTATGGAAGGATGGAGCATGTACCACCGCTTAATGCCGTGTAGCTCCGTCCCAAAATCTTGGAAAGTGGGTGCAGTGGCAGAGCTGCCATAAAAAAGCTGGGCTGGCCAGAGACTACAAACTTTGCTATCAAACTGAAAATCAACGCGTTGTTGGTTGGGCTTCATATAAAGCATTTTTTGCTTCAGTGCCTAGGCGGGCCACGGCCCATCCGGCCTTGCCGTAGCTCTCCGCCATGAGTGGGTGACTTCTGAATTCTGAAACACATGAGAGAGGGCGTAAAAACATCAATTTTTTTATAGTACTAACCTACATAAAATGCAATTCTGGGAGCTAGGATTATGTAGAGGTATTGCTTGGATTTGTAATAGAAATATCATACCTTACAAGGAGCTTCCCAGCTCGCCCACCATCATGTCAAAGGTCTCCATAACCTCGGATAAGTTTTACGGTCGTCCTTTCTAGAGGCGTTTGTTTCGTTCAGTGGCCTGGCCAAAATCACGAGATGAAGATTTACATGGTCAATGCAAGATGGGAGTCATGCTAACGCTTCATAGAAAGCCGGAAGAAATAAATTGTTGTTTATGGCAAGGATATAGAACTTTGACTGAACTCAGATTTCTTCCGCTAGATTTCTGCATAACCCACCCCTAATGCACCAAAAAGTTTAGGAGGTGGCTGGTATATTAAATAGGGAACATTAAAGCCAAAAAAATGGTTACATGTCTTCACTTTGCAAGAAGTCATTAGTGTCACTGACAAAAGATATGAGCTGGGTCAAACATACCACTACGCACCAGTTTACAAATGATGTACACAATGGTTTCACAGAATCAGTTAATTTTAGTGCAAGAAGTCTTGTTGGCAGAACATGAAGGAGACACCGAATCAAGCCAGTAGTTAAAATAAGTCTTCTGTGAGCTTGAGAAACAAAAAGGTGCTGCTTTCTGTCATTGCTTTTCACCATCTACCTGTTATTCAGGATAAGCTTGTCAGACTATATGAAATTGATGTGGCAACAGCAGGTGGCATCAGTAGGTCTCGTGCAATATGTGAGGTATACAATCTTCTCAATCAATGTGGCATGAGCCCAATCCAACTCAGGCATCCTGCATTGAGAAAAGAAAGAACATTCATTAGCATCTTTAATATGTACGCAGAATGTCATCTCCATTATTTCAACCAGCTTTCCAAATCCAGAACAATGTAAAAATCTCTGACAAGACAAAAACATTACTATATCATGCTATAATTTTCTAAACCAAATGATCTTTATACTTCCACCAGAAGCCTAGCTGAAAGAACATAACTAAAAAAGATGCAGAACACAACTATGGGTATGATAGCATCATGATACTAAAACTGAGCATACAATCATTATATTTTCTACACCAATTACCTATATCAACAAAATCACGCCATTTCAAATTTGTGAAAATAAGCTACAATACCTGAACATCAATTTCCTCCATAAATACATCCTTTGGTGTATCACACAATGTTTGACCTGCAACTGGATGCAGAAGAAAGCTCACAAATTCCATGAAATATTGTAGGGGCTGAGTGAAACATGGGGAGAAACAAAGTTGTATATATGAAGGTGATTTGTCTAATTACCTTGGAGGAAGGGATTTAACATCAACGTCATAGCAGAAGAGGACAACATCAGCCGTCATGACCTACAGATGAGGGCCCAAACCAAATTCCTTGTGCTGCCCGCGCTGGAGAGTTTGTGCCGGTAGTACACCTGCAAGGGGCTCCAGACACAAGGCCGATGGCTGTGACATAGGATCTTCCCAATGGGCGGGGTAACATATGGATAATTCACTCCACGTGTTGAAACATCTGATGTTACCAGAATCAGGCGATTGGAATCCCGTAACTCTTCAGATATACGTGTCCTATAAAGCTGAGGCTTTCTTGAATTTATCTCTCTGACGTTTAGTTTCAGATCTCGAAGCATTATATACATAAATTCAGTCACCATGGCTGCTGTGCAGAAAACAATCACCTGCAATGCAATGGAAAGATATTAGTAATTTAATAAATTACAATTTTGCTAGCAATCACACTGCTTGATCGAGAGATAGGGGCAGAGGAGGGAGGACCTTATAGTCCACTTCTTGATCAATATGCTCTCGAAGAAGGCGATGAACCATATGAAAGTGTAGTTCATGTGGTAGTCACCACGAAATATTGCTGCTGCACCTAAGCTCAAGAGTAGGAGATGCCAAGGGATCAATATTCTACCTGAAAAAAAATCATAACAGAGGAGAATAAAGGCTATATCACAGGAGCACAATATTTTACTTTCAGACCAAATTCGTTCAGAAGGGCTGCTTGTGTTATCATAATCATACAAAGTGTGATAAGGACAGACATGGCAGATACTCCCTCCATTCCTAAATATAAGTCAATGCCCGCGCGTTGCAACGGGTAAAAAATTCCTTACACGCATTAGGCACTCTATTTGCGTTGCCACTTCTGGTTTTCGTCATATAATTGCTGATAACGGCCAAGTTATCCACCTATTCACGATAAATGTGATCAATCCCAACCGTCCACGTCGTCTATTGTAGAAACAACGATCCATCTTCAACTCGGGCACCACCCATCCATGTCATCCAACACAGTATGGTGTAGCCGGACCGGAGCAAGTCCAGACCCACACACAGGCATCACCAGAGAAGTACATCGCCCTGTCGTGGCTGGGCATGGTGGTCATCTAGGCATTCTTGCCGTCCGCGGACCGGCCTAGATCAACCGTATTGGGCTTTTCTATTTAAAATATGAAAAAAGATAATCTCTTATAGGCATAACAACAAACAAGTAGAGGGCACTGTAAACATCAAATTTCTATATTAGCACATCTCACGGGAAATATTTTGCTAATTCATGAATCAATCCACATGCATTAGCCATCACATTAGCAAGTAACACACGCACACACATCATTCTGTAGCTGAGAATCAATTAGAGAGAGAAAGATAACTGTTTTCGGTGGCCGCTGTGCATCAAATGAGGAACTTTTGGTGGCTGCTCTCCATCAAATAGCAATGGAATATCTCAATAATGATTAGAGAAGGGAGAGGAATCTGAATACTAAGTAGGGGAGAAACTTATGGTGGCCGCTCTGCATCAAATGTGCCAATGCAGCACATGTTTTTCCTCTTACCTAGGGACTTGTCCCATCGGCCGCCGTCCAACAGCAGCAGCACGACCACCGGGGCTCCAACCCAGCCTCGCAGGATCCGGCCGCCCCTTCCTCAAGCCTCCTTCCTTCCCTTCTTCCTCCTGGCTCTCTCTCTCATCTCTCTCTCCCTCTCTTTCTGGCCGCACGCAGGAGAGTTGATGCCGCCTGCCGCCGTGCACCTCATCCCCACCCCCGCGCAGGGGTCGGGCACCGCCAGGACCTCCCGACCTCTCCTCGCGCCCCGCCACCGTCGCCATGGAGAGACCCAACCAGAACTCGCCATCTCGCTTGGAACCGGCGAGGAACACCGCCGCCATGAACTTGAAGTTCAAGCCCCGCCGCTGGACCTCCTCACGCGCCTCCTAGATTGCCTCCACGCCGTCCCTGCCACCGGATCCGGATCCGGCCCCTGCCGCGCCTCCTCGACCGGATCTGGCCGGAGAACGTCACCGCTGTGCCCGGCGTCGTCTGCATCGCGGCCAGCCTCGACCTATAGCTTGCTCGATAGCAACCACCAAGTTTTGAATACTAAAAATGCAGGGTCCTTTGTGTAAGAACGAAACGTTTTCTCACAATAGACACTTAAGGAGGGATTGCGGGTTGTATTACTGAGAAACACGGGGGTTTTTAGCAAAAGTGGCGCGACGGTGAGCGAGCGGGCAGAAGCGACAATTGCTTTATTATTAAAAAAAAATAAAAATAGGGATAGGGATTAGGGAAAGATAAGTATCATCACAATAATCATCATAAGTAGAAACTTTGTTCTCATCATAGATAGGAAGCATGCAATCATCAAAGCAAATTTGATCATACAAAATAGGGGACTAAAAAGATCGTCTTCATTAAGCATAGCATCACCAAGCTTGGACAAACATTAATTGCAGCAAATAATTTCTCAAACATATCATTCTCATCAAACATAGCATCTCCAAGCTTGTGGCTTAGCATATCATAAGCATAATCACTCTCATCATTAATAGTATGAATAACACCAACGGTATAACAATTGCTATCATCATAATTTCCCAAGTTGGCGCCAAAAAGATTTCCAAGATTATAAGAAGTATCATTATCTTCCCAATCATAATCATCACAACAAGCAATAGGCATAACAAAATCATCATCAATAGTGCTCTCGGACATTATGCCATGAGACAAAGAAGCAATATCATCATCAAGTGCATCATCTTCCAGAATTTTTGATTCATTTTGATGAGGCACAACAACAATAGGAGCAACATTATTTGGGAGGGATACCTTTTTATCTCCGTCCTTTCTTCTTTTCTTCTTCTTCACCACATCATGTGTGGGTTTAATTAATTTTTTTGAGCTTCTTATTGATGAGATTGGTTGAATAGAGAGCTCCTCCTCGTCACCTATTTCATCACGAGAGACAATAGGAGGGAAAGTGGAAATCTTTACCCTTTCATTAGTATTCCTTTTATATTCTATTGATTTTCCCATCTTTCTATAGTTGGCAACTAGCACATATGCCTGTGCGTTGCAATGGGAGAGATATTTTTTCGAGAAGCAACGAGAGAGATAAATTATGTGTTCATGAAAAACGTATCCATAGTGGTGGGGCGACAGAGAGAGGAGTTGTGGTCTTCTCACGAGTCATGTTTTTTCCCGCGAGATGTTGATAGTGGTGGCATTAGTCGGCATAACGGCGACCACACCCAACTCGTGTTTTTTTTCTTCAGGTTCACCTCCGTGTCGGGGTTGTGGTTGTCTTCTCATTTGGTAGCTGCGCGGCGACCTTCAGGGCACGGTTGCTTCGACCACTCTCTTCTACGACAACGTAACCAAATGGATTACTAATTGCAGCGCATAAATCCCATTTTATTACCATAATCCATGCATAACCAGGCAGTCCTTTTTTATCAGGGTTTATTCTCTTTAATTATTTCAGCGCTCACATGCCAAAAATTCTTCTTAATTAGAGTCAAACCGGCATATTCTCTTTTATTAGCACGTGCCCACAATATATTTCAATTATAGCCAACAAGCATATTCTCTTTTATCGTCAAATAGCGCGTGGGACGCACAACAGTTCACATCTGGGCCGGCCCATTGGCAGGCACCAAAACGACCTATGTTTGTAAGGCACGATATAAATTTTAAAAATGACGTGTTGAAGGATCGAACTTGCAACCTCAGAAACTTGACCATGGGCTGCTAATCGCTCGAATAAACGGGTCCTGCTAACCAATGGCCGGCTAGAATGTTTAAGGTGCAGCGTAAAATTCAAAAGAAAAATCTGATTTTTTTTCAAAAAATAGATTAATATTTATGAATTGCCAAATATTTTTGGTAACATGAACAATTCTTGAAACCCCAAACAGTTTTCAAAAGTACGAACCATTTTTTGAAAATTTTGTTCATTTTTTGAAAAAGACGAACATCATTTGAAATAGTTAGATTTTTTATAAAATTCATAAACATTTTTTGACAACATGAACCTTTTGAAAAAAACACGAACATTTGTTGAATGTCTGAATAGGTTTGGAACATTTCGCAAGTGTAGAAAATGTGTTCTTTAACCATGAACATTATTTTTTTAATTTGTGAACATTCCACTAAAACAAGATTTTTTTTAAAATATGGAATATTTTTTAAAACGCAACTTATTTTGAAAATCTTGCTTTTTTGTAATACACAAATATTTTCTGAAAAAGTGGGATTTTTCAAATTTCGAACACATTTTGGAATGGGAACAAAAAAATAAAATTTTGAACATATTACAAGATAGGAAACAAAATTTTTGAAATATGTTTTTTTTCTAAAATATTGAAAGGAAATTGAAATTTTGAATGATTTTTTCAAGATTTTAATTTATGAGAAAAGGGGAAATAATAAAAAATTGGAAGGAAAAAAGAATCAGGAATGAAAAAGAGAAAGGAAAAGGAAAAAAACAGAAACAGAACACAGAAAAAAAGAAAATTGGCCGGCCCAGTCTTGGGCGTCTTGTGCGAAGCTTCGACTATTTGACGCTGCATGTGGCAAATAGGCTTTCACAGCTGTCTGGGCAGATAAATAAGTGGGTTGGCTTCGCTGGGCCACAGCGCGTGCGGTCCATGTACAAAAATTGTTTTTTTCTGTTATAGCAGACGGATGCACACAAAATTTAGTACCACCTTGGATAGAAAGAAAACTTTACGTTGGTGAACGGATGAAAAATTTGGAGAAACGTACCTTCCTTTATTAGTAGGTATAGATATAAGCATTCTCATTGCAATTTACCATGCAAAATATATAGATATTTTAAGATTAGTTTTAATGTCGTCCGTGAGAATGAATACTTCAAACCAACTATTTTTATGTGTCATTCTTCACTCCCCAAAAATAGACAAAGCTCATTATGAAGTTCAAGGGTGATCAAATCATTACAATATTTGGCCATGATTCAATCATGAAAAAGTTTGCATTGGAAATTAGGATGACCAACCTTATTGCAAAGTTCACAAGTAATAGGACCAAGAGAACATAATTTTGTAGAAAATTCATCTACCACTTTGAGCAAAAAATTGGTTCTATCATGTTTATGCTTCTTACAAAATCTATCATTCCTATAAGGCACGTCTTCACAAAGTCTTTCCACTCCACAAAAATTGGCATGCTTATAAGAAACACTTTTGTCATGACTTTTGCAATCATCATTAGCATTTTGGATATTAATAGAATTCATACTAACAACATTGCAATCATGCTCATCATTCATGCCAATCATTTTATTGAATTCTTCTTCTATCAATTGAGCACAATTTTCCCACCCATCATTTTCAAGAAAGACATGATAAAGACGAATGATATGAGGCCACCTCAATTCCATATTTTTTGTAGTTTTCTCTTATGAACCAAACTAGTGATAAAACAAGAAAAAAATGATTCAATTGCAAGATCTAAAGATATACCTTCAAGCACTCACCTCCCCGGCAACCGCGCCAGAAAAGAGCTTGATGTCTCCTATAGAACTTGTTCTTGTAGACTCGTGTTGGGCCTCCAAGTGCAAAGTTTTGTAGGACAGCAGCAAATTTCCCTCAAGTGGATGACCTAAGGTTTATCAATCCGTGGGATGTGTAGGATTAGGATGGTCTCTCTCAAGAAACCCTGCAACCAAATAATAAAAAGTCTCTTGTGTCCCCAACACACCAAATACAATGGTAAATTGTATAGGTGCACTAGTTCGGCGAAGAGATGGTGATAAAAGTGTAATAATGATAGTAGATATTGATTTTTGTAACAGGAACAATAAAAAACAGCAAGGTAGCAAGTAACAAAAATGAGTACAAACGGTATTGCAATGCTTGAAAATGAGCCCTAGGGTCTGTACTTTCGCTAGTGCAATCTCTCAACAATGCTAATCTAATTGGATCATATAACCATCCCTCAAATAGTGATGAAGAATCACTCCAAAGTTCCTATCTAGTGGACAACATAAGAAAAATTGTTTGTAGCGATTCTTTTCGATCGATCTATCCAAGAGTTCGTACTAAAATAACACCAAGTTATTCTTCCCGATCGATCTATCAAGAGTTCGTACTAAAATAACACAAAGTTATTCTTTTCAATCGATCTATCAAGAATTCATACTAAAATAACACCAAAGCAAATTCAGATTCATAATACTCAATCCAACACAAAGAACCTCAAAGAGTGCCCCAAGATTTCTACCGGAGAAACTAAAGACGAGAATGTGCATCAACCCCTATGCATAGATTACCCCAATGTCACCTCGGGAATCCGCGAGTTGAGTGCCAAAACATATCTCAAGTGAATCAATATAATATCCCATTATCACCACGGGTATTCATATACAAGACATATATCAAGTGCTCTCAAATCCATAAAAGTATTCAATCCAATAAGAACGAAATCTCAAAGGGAAAACTCAATTCACAACAAGATAGAGAGGGGAAAACACCATATGATCGAACTATATTAACAAAGCCCGCGATACATCAAGATCGTGACATCTCAAGAACATGTGAGAGAGAGAGAGATTAAACGCATAGCTACTGGTACAAACCCTCAGCCCCGAGGGTGGACTACTCCCTCCTCATCATGGTGGCTGCCGGGATGATGAAGATGGCCACCGGTGATGATTTCCCCCTCCGGCGGAGTGCCAGAACAGAGTCTAGATTGGTTTGCTACAGAGGCTTGCGACGGCGGAACTTGTGATCTATCGACTCCCCTAGGGTTTTTGGAATATTTGGGAATTTATAGGGCGAAGAGGCGATGCGGGAGGCCACCGAGGTGGGCACAACCCACCTGGGCGCACCTGGTGGGTTATGCCCCCTCGGGGCTCCCCTCTAGCACTTTGTTTGGCCCACTGGATGTCTTCTGGTCCAAAAAAATCTCCACAAAGTTTCACTATGTTTGGACTCCGTTTGGTATGGATTCTCTGCGAAGTAAAAAACAAGCAAAAACAACTGGCACTAGGCACTATGTCAATAGGTTAGTCCCAAAAATGATATAAAGTTGCTATAAAATGATTGTAAAACATCCAAGAATGATAATATAACAGCATGAATACTTCATAAATTATAGATATGTTGGAGACGTATCACGTAGCGAGGCACGTATGTATCGTTGCTATTATGGATAACAAGATGGGATCTATTCCTACATAAATAGATCTTGTCTACATCATGTCATTATTCTTATTGTATTACTCCATTTCTCCATGAACTTAATACACTAGATGCATGCTGGATAGTGGTCGATGTGTGGAGTAATAGTAGTAGATGCAGAATCGTTTCGGTCTACTAATCTTCGACGCGATGCCTATATATTGATCATTGCCTTGGATATCGTCATAATTATTTGTTCTTCTATGAATTGCCCAATAGTAATTTGTTTACCCATCGTGTGCTATTTTCTCGAGAGAAGCCACTAGTGAAATATATGGCCCCCGGGTCTATCTTTTATCATATTTGCTTTCCGATCTATCTTTTGACGCATTTGTTTTTCAGATCTATTATTCCAAAAACCCAAAATACCTTGCTGCACTTTTTCTTTATTTCTTTTATTTCGTGTTTTTGCAAGATCTATTTATCCAAACTCATACAACTTAATCTATCTTTTTACCGAGGAGGGATTGACAACCCCTCTTACGCGTTGGGTTGCGAAGATTTGTTCTTTGTGTATAGGTACCATTTACATAGTGTTGCTTGGTTCTCCTACTGGATTGATACCTTAGTTTCATAACTAAGGGAAATACCTATCGTAGTTGTACTGCATCGTCCCTTCCTATTTGGGAAAATACCAACACAGTTTCAAGCCGCATCAGCCGCGCCCTAAGGGGGTGGCGTGCCCTGGTGCCTAGGGGAAGCAAGCCCCCCCTCCGGTGGGTCTTTTCTCCAGTATTTTTCTTTTATTCCAAAAAAATTCTACAAAAAAATGTCCAATTCCGAGAACTTCCATTTCTGCACAAAAATAACACCATGGTAATTCTGCTAAAAACAACGTCAGTCTGGGTTACTTTCATTCAAACCATGCAAATTAGAGTCCAAAATAGGAGCAAAAGTGTTTGTGAAAGTAGATATGATGGAGACATATCAGGTCGAATCAAAGGCTTCAGCACCTAAGATTTCAAAATCTTTAGTGTCGCCTCCTGCTTCAAGTTCATCAATGGCAAGAGCGAGAGCCTCAACATCGGTCATGCCCGCATCTTGCCAGCGCACCGAGGGCTTTGCAAAAGCTTCAATCACTGCATCAAGTGCCTCATCTAGTGGGCTACCATCGTCATCATCGCCCAAGCTTTTGCAAAAGCTTCAATCACTGTTGGCCGTGGAACTAGGCCAAGTCCCAAGAGCAAGGTCGTAGTGCCTCAGGTTGACGAACACGGGCTGGCTGACGAAGATGAGCTCGCTGAGTTCCTCAAAAGAAAGCAAGAGCAGGCTACTATTGCAAAGAATTCTTCAGTTCCTATGTTGTTGGACCCCAAGAAGCTGCTTGATTTCATTGACATCTGGTGCACCAAGCCTGCAGATACGCCTCTTGATGATTTGAATCTGCCACCTGGCCCAAGCCATATGATTTCCTCATTCATCTTGATTGAGAATCACAAGATTTCACAAGAAGAGCTAGTGAAGAAACAACAAATCCAGAAGGAGAAGGAACTGAGGAAAAACATGTTGTCTATATCCCCTCAGCAGCTTGTGGCATTGCAATCTAAGATTCAACAGTTGTTTGAAGAATATGAGAGACATGCTACTCATTGCTTTTGTGTCAAAGAAAGATTCATCACTACCTCAACCAAGGTAGTTGAAGACCACAACAAGCGTGAAGCCACCAAGTTTTCCATGGCACCACCGTCTAGTTCCTCAGCTCCACCCCCTACTACAAAGGCCAGTGAGACTATGCCTTCAACTCAACAAGAGACTGCCAGGGCAACTGAAGAAGTTGTGCCTGAAGAAAGTGAAAGGGCAACTGACAAAGTTGTGATTGAAGAACCAGCCAGGGTGATTGCATCAGTCACGCCTAATGAAACTGCTCCAACCAGTTCCTCAGCAGCAGCACCAACAACGACTTCATCTTTGAAGCTTATCACCCTTCCTTCTGCATCAGAAGTGAAGAAGACCAAGGCTGCTGAGAGAGAAGCAAAGAAGAGAGAAAGGCACGAGCTCCTCCTGCGCCTGAATCCATGAAGAAATTGAAGATGGCAACATTGTCTTCAATTGTCATCCCAATTGATGTGATTCCAATCTCATCAGTGCCCCCAGCTCCTGCCAATAATGAACGTCAGATTGTTCCATATGGGGTGGATTATCAAATCCCTCAGGCTGATGAATATGAAGAAGATACCCATTTTGCTGCTACCACAAAGCAAATGGATGAAGAGATTGAGGTTAATGTTGATGTATCAATTCCTCAAGATACCGCACAAAGTCCCCAGCGAACTACGCTGGGTGGAGAAAATAAAGAGGAAGCAAATATTGACGGAGCTACAACTCCCGTTCTTCATGATGAATTTTGGGAAAAAGCTCCCCCAAATTCACCCGTCACCACTCCCCTCACTCGAGAGCCTCAGTCGCCTGCGTGCACCAAAGAAATTCAAACCGACTCTGAAGAAAGACAACCATCACTCCAAAGCATCCCAAAAGAAATTCCAGCTACAACAGCTGATGAAACTGCTCAACATGACCCAATTGTTGATATCATCAATGCAACACCTCTACAGCCAGATTCCATCCCCTCAGGAGACACAGATATAAAACCAACAGCCACTGCTAAGGAAGTTGCAAAATCACTTGCAATTATAAACCCAAATGATTCAACTGGCTCTCCCAGGCCTATCTTTGATGTGAGAATGATACGTCTCCAACGTATCTATAATTTTTGATTGTTCCATGCTATTATATTATCTATTTTGGATGTTTAATGGGCTTTATTATGCACTTTTATATATTTTTGGGACTAACCTATTAACCGAAGGCACAGTGCAAATTGTTTTTTGCATATTTCAGTGTTTCGCAGAAAAGGAATATCAAACGGAATCCAAACGGAATCCAAATGGAATGAAACCTTCGCAAGGATCGTTTTTGGAACAATCGCAATCCAGGAGACTTGGAGTGGACGTCAAGGAAGCAACGAGGCGGCCACGAGGTAGGAGGGCGCGCCCAGGGGGGTAGGCGCACCCCCACCCTCGTGGGCCCCTCGTGGCTCCACCGACCTACTTCCTTCGCCTATATATACTCATATACCCCGAAAACATCCAGGAGCACCACGAAACCCTATTTCCACCGCCGCAACCTTCTGTACCCGTGAGATCCCATCTTGGGGCCTTTTTCGGCGCTCCGCCGGAGGGGGAATCGATCACGGAGGGCTTCTACATCAACACCATAGCCTCTCCAATGATGTGTGAGTAGTTTATCACAGACCTTCGGGTCCATAGTTATTAGCTAGATGGCTTCTTCTCTCTCTTTGGATCTCAATACAAAGTTCTCCTCGATTCTCTTGGAGATCTATTCGATGTAATATGTTTTGCGGTGTGTTTGTCGAGATCCGATGAATTGTGGGTTTATGATCAAGATTATCTATGAACAATATTTGGTTCTTCTATGAATTCTTATATGTATGATTTGATATCTTTGCAAGTCTCTTCGAATTACCAGTTTGGTTTGGCCTACTAGATTGATCTTTCTTGCAATGGGAGAACTGCTTAGCTTTGGGTTCAATCTTGCGGTGTCCATTCCCAGTGACAGCAGGGGCAGCAAGGCACATATTGTATTTTTGCCATCGAGGATAAAAAGATGGGGTTTATATCATATTGCTTGAGTTTATCCCTCTACATCATGTCATCTTGCTTAATGCGTTACTCTGTTCTTATGAACTTAATACTCTAGATGCATGCTGGATAGCGGTCGATGTGTGGATTAATAGTAGTAGATGCAGAATCGTTTCGGTCTACTTGTCATGGACATGATGCCTATATACATGATCATGCCTAGATATTCTCATAACTATGCGCTTTGCTATCAATTGCTCGACAGTAATTTGTTCACCCACCGTAGAATTTGCTATCTTGAGAGAAGCCACTAGTGAAACCTATGGCCCCCGGGTCTATCTTCCATCATATAAGTTTCCGATCTATTTTATTTTGCAATCTTTACTTTCCAATCTATATCATAAAAATACCAAAAATATTTATCTTATTATCTCTATCAGATCTCACTTTTGCAAGTGGCCGTGAAGGGATTGACAACCCCTTTATCGCGTTGGTTGCAAGGTTCTTGTTTGTTTGTGCAGGTACGAGGGATTTGCGTGTAGTCTCCTACTGGATTGATACCTTGGTTCTCAAAAACTGAGGGAAATACTTACGCTACTTTGCTGCATCACCCTTTCCTCTTCAAGGGAAAACCAACGCATGCTCAAGAGGTAGCAAGAAGGATTTCTGGCGCCGTTGCCAGGGAGATCTACTCACAAGTCAAGACATACCAAGTACCCATCACAAACTCTTATCCCTCGCATTACATTATTTGCCATTTGCCTCTCGTTTTCCTCTCTCCCACTTCACCCTTGCCGTTTTATTCGCCCTTTTTTCCATTTGTCTCTTTTCACCTGCTTCTTGTGTGCTTGTGTGTTGGATTGTTTGTCACGGTGGCTCAAGACAATAATAAATTGTGTGACTTTTCCAATACCAACAACAATGATTTTATTAGCACTCCAATTGCACCTATTACCGATGCTGAATCTTTTGAAATTAATGCTGCTTTGTTGAATCTTGTCATGAAAGATCAATTCTCTGGCCTTCCTAGTGAAGATGCCGCTACTCATCTAAACAATTTCGTTGATTTGTGCGATATGCAAATGAAGAAAGATGTGGATAATGATATTGTTAAATTGAAGCTATCTCCGTTTTCGCTTAGAGATCGTGCTAAAACTTGGTTTTCTTCTTTGCCTAAAAATAGTATCGATTCATGGAATAAGTGCAAAGATGCTTTTATCTCTAAGTATTTTCCTCCCGCTAAGATCATCTATCTTAGAAACGATATTATGAATTTTAAGCAACTTGATCATGAGCATGTTGCACAAGCTTGGGAGAGGATGAAATTAATGATATGTAATTGCCCTACTCATGGTTTGAATTTATGGATGATCATACAAATTTTTTATGCTGGATTGAATTTTGCTTCTAGAAATCTTTTAGATTCAGCCGCGGGAGGCACTTTTATGGAAATCACCTTAGGAGAAGCTACTAAACTCCTAGATAATATTATGGTTAATTATTCTCAATGGCACACCGAAAGATCTACTAGTAAAAAGGTTCATGCAATTGAAGAGATTAATGTTTTGAGTGGAAAGATGGATGAACTTATGAAATTGTTCGCCAATAAGAATGTTTCTTCTGATCCTAATGACATGCCTTTGTCCACTTTGATTGAGAATAGTAATGAATCTATGGATGTGAATTTTGTTGGTAGGAGCAATTTTGGTAACAACGCATATAGAGGAAACTTTAATTCTAGGCCGTTCCCTAGTAATTTCTCTAATAATTATGGTAATTCCTACAACAACTCTTATGGAAATTTTAGTAAGATGCCCTCTGATTTTGAGACTAGTGTTAAAGAATTTATGATTTTGCAAAAGAATTTCAATGCTTTGCTTGAAGGAAAATTGCTTAAGGTTGATGAATTGGCTAGGAACGTGGATAGAATTTCTCTTGATGTTGATTCTTTGAAACATAGATCTATTCCACCTAAGCATGATATCAATGAGTCTCTCAAAGCCATGAGAATTTCCATTGATGAGTGCAAAGAAAGAACCGCTCGGATGCGTGCTAAAAAAGATTGCTTTATGAAAGCGTGTTCTTCTAGTTTTCATGATAATAAGGATGAAGATCTAAAAGTGATCGATGTGTCACCTATTAAATCTTTGTTTTCTAATATGAATCTTGATAATGATGGGACTGGAGATGAGTCAACTTTAGTTAGAAGGCGTCCCAATGATTCGGAGTTTTTAGATCTTGATGCAAAAATTGGTAAAAGTGGGATTGAAGAGGTCAAAACTTTACATAGCAATGAACCCACTATTTTGGATTTCAAGGAATTTAATTAGGATAATTGTTCTTTGATATATTGTATTTCCTTGTTGCAATCCGTGTTAAATTCTCCTCATTCTTATGATCAAAATAAAGCTTTTACTAAACATATCGTTGATGCTTTAATGCAATATTATGAAGAAAAAATTGAATTGGAAGTCTCTATCCCTAGAAAACTTTATGATGAGTGGGAACCTACTATTAAAATTAAGATTAAAGATCATGAATGTTATGCTTTGTGTGATTTGGGTGCTAGTGTTTCCACGATTCCAAAAACCTTGTGTGATGTGTTAGGTTTCCGTGAATTTGATGATTGTTCTTTAAACTTGCATCTTGCGGATTCCACCATTAAGAAACCTATGGGAAGGATTAATGATGTTCTTATTGTTGCAAATAGGAATTATGTGCCTGTAGATTTCTTGATATAGATTGCAATCCTACATGTCCTATTATTCTTAGTAGACCTTTCTTAGAACTATTGGTGCAATTATTGATATGAAAGAAGGAAATATTAGAATCCAATTTCCGTTAAGGAAGGGCATGGAACACTTTCCTAGGAAGAAAATTAAATTACCTTATGAATCTATTATGAGGGCACTTATGGATTGCATACCAAAGATGATAATACCTAGATCTATTCTTGTTTTTATGCCTAGCTAGGGGCGTTAAACGATAGCACTTGTTGGGAGGCAACCCAATTTTACTTTTGTTCCTGTTTAATAATAAATAGTTCATCTAGCCCCTCTGGTTAGATGTGGTTTTATGTTTTAATTAGTGTTTGTGCCAAGTAGAACCAATAGGATCTTCTTGGATGATAATTGTTTGATCTTGCTGAAAAAGGCAGAAACTTTGCGCTCACGAAAATAATTGTTAAAATTCACCAGAACGTGATAAATTTCCAATTATTTTTGAAGTAGATCAATATACAAATTTTCCAGGTTTTCCTAGTTGTTCAGAATTTTTTGAGTTCCAGAAGTATTCGAACAAATCAGATTGCTACAGACTGTTCTGTTTTTGACAGATTCTGTTTTTCGTGTGTTGTTTGCTTATTTTAATGAATCTATGGCTAGTATCGGGGGATATGAACCATAGAGAAGTTGGAATACAGTAGGTTTAAAACCAATATAAATAAAGAATGATTTCATTACAGTACCTTAAAGTGGTGGTTTGTTTTATTTCGCTAAAGGAGCTCATGAGATTTTCTGTTGAGTTTTGTGTTGTGAAGTTTTTAAGTTTTTGGGTAAAGATTTGATGGATTTTGGCACAAGGAGTGGCAAGAGCCTAAGATTGGGGATGCCCAAGGCACCCCAAGGTAAAATTCAAGGACAACCAAAATCCTAAGCTTGGGATGCCCCTGAAGGCATCCCCTCTTTCGTCTTCGTCTATCGGTAAGGCTATATTTTTATTCACCACATGATATGTGTTTTGCTTGGAGCGTCTTCTATGATTTGAGTCTTTGCTTTTTAGTTTTCCACAATCATCCTTGCTGTACACACCTTTTGGAGAGACACACAAGATTCGGAATTTATTAGAATACTCTATGTGCTTCACTTATATCTTTTGAGCTAGATAATTTTGCTCTAGTGCTTCACTTATATCTTTTAGAGCATGGTGGTGGTTTTATTTTGTAGAAATTATTGATCTCTCATGATTCACTTATATTATTTTGAGAATCCTTTAGAACAGCATGGTAATTTGCTTTGGCTATAAAATTAGTCCTAATATGATAGGCATCCATTATGGGTATAGTAAAAACTTTCATGTAAAGCACATTGAATACTATGAGAAGTTTGATACTTGATGATTGTTTTGAGATATGAAGATGGTGATATTAGAGTTGTGCTAGTTGAGTAATTGTGAATTTGATAAATACTTGTGTTGAAGTTTGCAAGTCCCGTAGCATGCACGTATAGTAACCGTTGTGTAACAAATTTCAAACATGAGGTGTTCTTTGATTGTCATCCTTATGAGTGGCGGTCGGGGACGAGCGATGGTCTTTTCCTACCAATCTATCCCCCTAGGAGCATGCGCGTAATGCTTGTTTTTTGACGACTTGTAGATTTTTACAATAAGTATGTGAGTTCTTTATGACTAATGTTGAGTCCATGGATTATACGCACTCTCATCTTTCCATCATTGATAGCCTCTTCGGTACCGTGCATTGCCGTTTCTCACCTTGAGAGATGGTGCAAACTTCGCTGGTGCATCCAAACCCCGTGATATGATACGCTCTATCACACATAAACCTCCTTATATCTTCCTCAAAACAGCCACCATACCTACCTATTATGGCTTTTCCATAGCCATTCCGAGATATATTGCCATGCAACTTTCCACCATTCCGTTTATTATGACACGCTTCATCATTGTCATATTGTCTTGCATGATCATGTAGTTGACATCGTATTTGTGGCAAAGCCACCATGCATAATTTATCATACATGTCACTCTTGATTCATTGCCCATTCCGGTACACCGCCGGAGGCACTCATATAGAGTCATATTTTGTTCTAGTATCGAGTTGTAAATAAATAGAAGTGTGATGATCATCATTAATAGATCATTGTCCCAAATAAAAAAAGAGAGAGAAAGAAAAAAAGCCAAACAAAAGGGAAAGGCCCAAAAAAATAAATAAAAGGGACAATGCTACTATCCTTTTTTTCACACTTGTGCTTCAAAGTAGCACCATGATCTTTATGATAGAGAGTCTCTTATTTTGTCACTTTCATATACTAGTGGGAATTTTTCATTATAGAACTTGGCTTGTATATTCCAACAATGGGCTTCCTCAAATGCCCTAGGTCTTCGTGAGCAAGAAAGTTGGATGCACACCCACTTAATTTCTTTTGTTGAGCTTTCATACATTTATAGCTCTAGTGCATCTGTTGCATGGCAATCCCTACTGCTTGCATTGAAATCAATTGATGGGCATCTCCCTAGCCCGTTGATTAGCTGCGTCAATGTAAGTCTTTCTCCTTTTTTTGTCTTCTCCACACAACCCCCATCATTATATTCTATTCCACCCATAGTGCTATGTCCATGGCTCATGCTCATGTATTGCGTGAAAGTTGAAAAAAGTTTGAGATTACTAAAGTATGAAACAATTACTTGGCTTGTCATCGGGGTTGTGCATGATGAGAGCATTTTTGTATGACGAAAATGAAGCATAGCCAAACAATATGATTTTGTAGGGATAAGATTTTTTGGCCATGTTATTTTGAGAAGACATAATTGCTTAGTTAGTATGCTTGAAGTATTATTATTTTATGTCAATATTAAACTTTTGTCTTGAATCTTTCGGATCTGAACATTCATGCCACAATAAAGAAAATTACATAGAAAATTATGTTAGGAAGCATTCCTCATCAAAAATTCTGTTTTTATCATTTACCTACTCGAGGATGAGCAGGAATTAAGCTTGGGGATGATTGATACGTCTCCAACGTATCTATAATTTTTGATTGTTCCATGCTATTATATTATCTGTTTTGGATGTTTAATGGGCTTTATTATGCACTTTTATATTATTTTTGGGACTAACCTATTTACCGAAGGCCCAGTGCAAATTGCTGTTTTTTTGCCTATTTCAGTGTTTCACAGAAAAGGAATATCAAACAGGATCCAAACGGAATGAAACCTTCGTGAGGATCGTTTTTGGAACGAACGCAATCCAGGAGACTTGGAGTGGACGTTAAGGAAGCAACGAGGCGGCCACGAGGTAGGAGGGCGCGCCCAGGGGGGTATGCGCGCCCCCACCCTCGTGAGCCCCTCGTGGCTCCACCGACCTACTTCTTTCGCCTATATATACTCATATACCCCAAAAACATCCAGGAGCACCACAAAACCCTATTTCCACCGCCGCAACCTTCTGTACCCGTGAGATCCCATCTTGGGGCCTTTTCCGGTGCTCCGCCGGAGGGGGAATCGATCATGGAGGGCTTCTACATCAACACCATAGCCTCTCCGATGATGTGTGAGTAGTTTATCACAGACCTTCGGGTCCATAATTATTAGCTAGATGACTTCTTCTCTCTCTTTGGATCTCAATACAAAGTTCTCCTCGATTCTCTTGGAGATCTATTCGATGTAATACTTTTTACGGTGTGTTTGTCGAGATCCGATGAATTGTGGGTTTATGATCAAGATTATCTATGAACAATATTTGGTTCTTCTCTGAATTCTTATATGTATGATTTGATATCTTTGCAAGTCTCTTCGAATTATCAGTTTGGTTTGGCCTACTAGATTGATCTTTCTTGCAATGGGAGAAGTGCTTAGCTTTGGGTTCAATCTTGCGGTGTCCATTCCCAGTGACAGCAGGGGCAGCAAGGCACGTATTGTATTTGTGCCATCGAGGATAAAAAGATGGGGTTTATATCATATTGCTTGAGTTTATCCCTCTACATCATGTCATCTTGCTTAATGCGTTACTCTGTTCTTATGAACTTAATACTCTAGATGCATGCTGGATAGCGGTCGATGTGTGGAGTAATAGTAGTAGATGCAGAATCGTTTCGGTCTACTTGTCACGGACATGATGCCTATATACATGATCATGCCTAGATATTCTCATAACTATGCGCTTTTCTTTCAATTGCTCGACAGTAATTTGTTCACCCACCGTAGAATTTGCTATCTTGAGAGAAGCCACTAGTGAAACCTATGGCCCCGGATCTATCTTCCATCATATAAGTTTCCGATCTATTTTATTTTGCAATCTTTACTTTCCAATCTATATCATAAAAATACCTAAAATATTTATCTTATTATCTCTATCAGATCTCACTTTTGCAAGTGGCTGTGAAGGGATTGACAACCCCTTTATCGCGTTGATTGCAAGGTTCTTATTTGTTTGTGCAGGTACGAGGGATTTGCGTGTAGTCTCCTACTGGATTGATACCTTGGTTCTCAAAAACTGAGGGAAATACTTATGCTAATTTGCTGCATCACCCTTCCATCTTCAAGGGAAAACCAACGCATGCTCAAGAGGTAGCAGAGAACAAAGGGCAAAATCTTGAACTCATCCCTGTAATGGCCAAGATTGGCAAAGGCCTTAGACGGCCAAAGTTTGATAGTGTCAAATTCTTTGAAGAGAAGAATTTCTTCATTGGCAAGTCACCCTATGACTCTGCCAAACTCCGGCGTATGAGGTTCTGGACAAGGACACAGATGAATTACTATGCTTCACTCCTATTTGACAAGAAGAAAGTATTCCCGCATCGCCATATTCCTCAGGTGGATATGGAGTCAATTCCCTGCTTCCGGCTAGTTCTAGCTGTTCTTCACGATGCTAGTGTACTCAATTTTTTCACTGACGTCTGTGATTGGAATGAAGAACTAATTATGCAGCTCTATTCACATTGACGACACTGCTACTTGGGCTCTGGACTGGATGAGTGAGGACACTCACTACAAAGCACCAATTGACGAATTACTTTGTGCTCTTATAGTTGATCCACCCGAAGAAGGAGCAAACAAAATATATGTAGAACCTGAGCTGCCCAACCATCTGATGCAACTGCTGATGAAGCCAATGGATGAAGGAAATGCTCCATGGAAAACCTTCCTGGTGAAGGATTTTCTCTATGTGCTGAAGACCGTCTATCGCATTTTGGCCAAGACCCTCAGTCCGATCAATGGTCACAACTCAGATACTGAAGAAGTTGTGGGAGTTATGAAGAACCTGTTGTTCCACATCATTCATGGAACTCCCATCAACATTCATGATTTCTTCCTGAGGACTTTGGTCAATGTGGCTCAGTCACCTTTTGAATTATGAGATTATGAGATTCATCAGATCCTGGTCTTCCATTCACTACAAGGCTAGTCGTCAAAATCACCTGAGCTATCTGCCTGACGTTGAAATTCTTCAAAGGACTATGTCCGCTGTATCTGGCAAAGGCAAGACCGTCATTGATGAAGGAATTCATCCCCTTGATGGACAATTCCGTCAGCCTATATCCTGCTCCAATGCTGATGAGCCTGCTAGCCAGGATACTGCAGCAAAAGCCTCAGGGCCATCTATTTCACTTGTACTTCACCTGAAGCACCATGTGTCATGATTGACCGTGAGTTGCTTATATGTCTACATAAGAAAGTTAACAAGCATCATCGCTGGGTTAAGCATCAGTTTTCTGCTGTTCAAGCCAACATGATTGTGGTGCATAACACAGTGTGCAAAAACTACTACTATCTTCATGAGATCTTTGATCATGGGCCATTCTCTCGCACCTCAAATTAGATGAAGAACTTGCTGCTACAGAATTTCAAATGAACTTTAACTGGGCTGAACCGCCAAGGAAGAAGTTCAAGAAAACTCAAGTTCCTCCTCTTATGTTGAGCTCAGAGTCTTCATCGCGCTCCACTGACGAACATGAAGCTGTTGAAGACACTGGTGATGGTCCTTCTGCACCACGTGACCCAAACAATGCTGGCACTCCCTCGACCTCTCCATGATGTTTTTCTTCAGGGGCGCTAGTCCTCAAATTCCTCTCCTTTTGTTCATTTGATGACAAAGAGGGGGAAGTATGAGTTAGTCTTCAAGCGGATCGATATATGGGTTGTTTTTTCGTAAGTTACAACTCTTGAACTTTATTGGTTTTGCTCTTTGATGAGTTGTAACTTAATAATTGTTGGTCGTCTGACTCTTTTGCTATGTTTAATGTGCATGCTCTGATCTCAAATATATCTACTCATGCATGCATAATTTCTTCAGACGCCAATTTTCATCTGCATTCATATTCCTCAAATATCTTATGATCATGCATGATTGATTTCCAAGATATAGGGGGAGATCTCCACAAATTCAACCTGCCATGTGCATTTGCAATCCAAAGAAAATTCCTCATATGCACATCTTCAGGGGGAGTTCCTCAATATCTTGTAACCAATTTCTTCAAACTCTATACTTGCACTTCAATTATTTTTACTCCCATTGAAAGCCTAACCAATTTGTCATCAATCACCAAAAGAGGGAGATTGTAAGTGCATCATGTGCCCCCTTGGTGGTTTTGGAGTATTGAAGACAAATAGGTTTAGGAACTAATGTGTTTGTGAGTATACATAGGAAACAGAGTCCCTGAGGATTTGGTTTAACACATGGAAGACGACCCCCTGAAAATTGGATTTCTTCGAGTGAAGAATTTGGTCATGAAATTGATACAATCTTTGAGGAAATTGATGTGAAGACTTTGAAGCTTGAAGACTTTCGTTTTCATAGTTTCTTTTCCTCTTCTTTGAGTCATAGGAAAAACCGTACTATTAAAGGTGGTCTAGGTGAAACATATTTCACATTTCCAAAGTGATGCTCAAACTTACTCAAACCCATACACAAAAGCCGCTTCGAGTGAAGCCTTTGGAAATCTCCAGTACAACTGACGCATTTGCTAGCGACAATGTCAAAGTTCATCTGGCCACTGACGAATTTGGTCACGCTGAGGAGTTAGGAGTTTGCTAGTGCGATCTGCCTACCATGAGGAAATTGAGTGTCGTGATGAATTTGAGAGTTCAAACTCCGCCCGTCGTTGCACCGCGTGCCAGCTGTCGAGTGGATACTTATCCTGACAATGTTTGAATCATAGAAGGGCATTCAAGACAATTCATGTCGGGTTGCCCTGGCTATAAATAGCTGCCCCCACAACCACTTGTTGGTTGGCTGCTTCGAGAGAACTTGGCACTTGTCATAAGAGAGCAACCCATCCACTGCCGACTTTGAGAGAATCCTAAGTGAGGAAAAGCCAGAGCCAAAGTGATTGAGCATCACTGAAGAGATTAACTTGTGTGATCCAACGCCTGTTACCTTGGAAGACTATCATTCTTCCAGACGGTTAGGCGTCAAGTTCTGAGTACACCAAGAGTCATTGTGGTGTGCCGGTGAACATGTCTGTGAAGATTTTGGAAGTCTACCTTGAAGACTTACCACGAGTGATTGGGCAAGGTCTGCGTGCCTTAGCTCAAGAGGAATACCGTGAGGAGTGTGTGTCCTCTGAGTTGCGACTCAGCTGCCTCATCCAGACATACAGTGCAACAACTGGAACTAGTCTACCAAATCCCATTGTCTTCACCGAGCCAATCTGATTTCAAATTCCTCACCATCCCTTACATCATTCCGCTACTGAAGAATTTGTGATCTATGCTCTAAAAAATTTGAATTGAAGAATTTCATCATGCTATCTTTCATTTGCTCAGTTCATATTCTTCATGCGTGTATGATTATATGATTGCATGTTCTTCACTTTTACGTATCCTGATTGCATGTACTCTGATTCTATGATGACTTAGTTTCCCTTGCGTTTCTATTTCTTCACTCTGATCTTCATCAAATTCATTAGAGTTTGACGAATTTCTAAAAAAATTCCATTCACCCCCTCCCTCTGGGAGATAACTTGTGCTTTCACTGCCATGTGCCTGTCAGAACATGCTCGATGAGGGCCTTGATGCACCACAACATGGCATTGTAGGTAGTGCCCTGTATCGAAACCCTCTTCCAGCCGATGTGCTTCCTCGTCGGGGGGTTCAGGACGAAGAAAAACTCGCTTGGCCGCAAGGTCTCCATGTAGATCCACTTGGTCCGCCATTACTGATGGCTCGTGTCTGCGTCAGTATTTTCCCCGAAGAGGAAGGGATGATGCATCACAAGTACGGTAGGTATCTCCCTCAGTGATGAGACCAAGGTTATCGAACCAGTAGGAGAACCAAGCAACACTATGTAAACGGTACCTGCACACAAAGAACAATACTTGCAACCTGGCGCATAAGAGGGGTTGTCAATCCCTCCCGGATAAAAGATAGATTGGTTTGTAGTAGATTCGATAAATAGATCTCGCGGAAACGCAAAATAAAATAAATAACAAAAAATTGCAGCAAGGTATTTTTGGGTTTTTGGACTAATAGATTTGACAATAAAAAGTGGAAATAATAGATCAGAAAACAAATATGATAAAAAATAGACCCGGGGGCCGTAGATTTCACTAGTGGCTTCTCTCGAGAAAAATAGCATACGGCGGGTAAACAAATTACTGTTGGGCAATTCATAGAACTTCAAGTAATTGTGACGATATCCAGGCAATGATCATTATATAGGCATCACGCCCAGGATTAGTAGACCGACTCCTGCCTACATCTACTACTATTACTCCACACATCGACTGCTATCCAGCATGCATCTAGTCTATTAAGTTCATGGAAAAACAGAGCAATGCAATAAGAACAATGACATGATGTAGGAAAGTTCTATTCATGTAGGAATAGACCCCATCTTGTTATCCTTAATGGCAATGATCAATACATCTCTTGCTGCCCCTTCTATCACTAGGAAAGAACACCGCACGACCGAACCCATCACAAAGCACCTCTTCCCATGGCAAGCAAAATCGATCTAGTCGGCCTAACTAAACCAAAGATTCGAAGAATAAATACGAGGCTATAAGCAATCATGCATATAAGAGATCAAAACTCAAATAACTTTCATTGCTAAAATAGATCTGATCATAAACTCAAAGTTCATTGGATCCCAACAAACACACCGCAAAAAGAGTTGCATCAAATAGATCTCCAAGAGACCATTGTATTGAGAATCAAAAGAGAGAGAGAGAGAGAGGAAGCCATCTAGCTACTGCCTACGGACCCGTAGGTCTACAATGAACTACTCACGCATCATCGGAGAGGCACCAATGAGGATTATGAACCCCTCCGTGATGGTGTCTAGATTGGATCTGGTGGTTCTGGAACTTGCGGTGGCTGGAATTGTGTTTCGTTGACTCCCCTAGGGTTTTTGGATTTTCGGGGTATTTATAGAGCAAAGAGGCGGTGCGGTAGGCGGCCGAGGGCACAACCCACCAGGGCACGCCCAGGTGGGTTGTGCTCCCCTCTGGTACTTCTTTGGCCTAACAGGTGTCTTTTGGTCCAGAAAAAATCTCCAAAAAGTTTTGCTGAGTTTGGACTCTGTTTGGTACTGATTTCCTGTGAAGTAAAAAACAAGGAAAAAACAACAACTAGCACTGGGCACTATGTCAATAGGTTAGTCCCAAAAAATGATATAAAGTTGCTATAAAATGATTGTAAGACATCCAAGAATGATAATATAACAGCATGGAACAAGAAAAAATTATAGACACGTTGGAGACTTATCAGCATCCCCAAGCTTAATTCCTACTCGTCCTCGAGTAGGTAAATGATAAAACAGGATTTTTTATGTGGAATGCTGCCTACCATGTTCATCACATATTCTTTTCTTTTGTAGCATGGACATTTGGACTTTTATATGTTTCAAAGCAATAGTTTAGTTTTGACATGAAGATTTCAATACTCAAGCATATAGACAAGCAACCATGTCTTTCAAAATATCAACACTAAAGCAAGTTATCCCTAGCCCATCATGCTCAGTCATTGATCTATTCATGAAACACACTCGCATATTAGCTACACCCAATGCTCAAGTAAGATCATAGTGCCCCTTAGTTTGTGCTTTATAAGAGAATATGCAGACTCAAATAAAAATAAAAATTGCATAAAGTAAATAGAAAGGCGCTTCGAAGAGGGAAGTAGGGATTTGTAGAGGTGCCAGAGCTCAAAGCATGCTTCTCCTGTCAAACGATCAAGTAGTTCCCAATACTTTGCATAGATATATCATAGGGTGTTCCCAAACATAAAATAAAGTTTATTCCTTTTTCCACCATACTTTCACATTCCACGGCTAGTCGTATCCACGGGTACCGTCCATACCAACACTTTCCAACGAATTTATTATTTGACAACATAAAGTAAATTCATTTGTTCACTTCGGGATTGGGCATCCCTAATACCTTTGCCGTACTCTCGTGCAATGACTAGTGAATAAACACTCATCTTGAGAATAACACATCTAGCATGGAAAAATATCAGCCACCCCCTACCGTTTCATGAGTGGTACGAGAACACAAAAAGGAAATTATTTTGAAAATTAGAGATGGCACATACAAATTTGCTTAAAACGACAAGAGAATACCGAATATAGGTAGGTATGGTGTACTCATATGGCAAAACTGGGTTTAAGGATTTTGGATGCACACGTAGTATTCCCACTTAGTACAAAGGAAGGCTACCAGATAGATTGAGAAGCATCCAACCAAGAAACAAAAAATCACATAAGCGAGCATTAAGCATAACTAACACCGAATAATGCACCACAAGTAAGATGTAATTTCATTCCATAACTATTGACTTTCATGCTCGCATAGGGAATCACAAACCTTAACACCAATATTCTTACTAAAGCATAATTACTCAACAACATGACTCACATATTATTATCATCATACCGCAAAACTATTACAAGGAATAAGGTTTATTTTGTCCAATGATCTTCATGAAAGTTTTTATTATATCCCTCTTGAATATCTATCACTTTGGGACTAATTTCATATGTTGCTTTTGACAAGCTCAAACAAATCTAAGTGAAGAACATGAGCATAAAAATTTTCATCTCTCAAAATAATATAAGTGAAGCATGAGAAAATTTCTTCAACACTACTAACTCTCAAATAAATCTAAGTGAAGCATGGGAGCATTTCTTCAAAAACATTAAAACACACTGTGCTAAAAAAGATATAAGCGAAGCACTAGAGCAATTCCATACCTCAAAAAAATTAAGTGAAGCATAAAGAGCAATTCTAACGAATAATAGCAAAATTTTGGCTCTCTCAAATAGATGTGTCCGGCAAGGATAGATGACAAAATCTAAACAGCAAAACAAGCAAAGACTCATATAATACAAGACGCTCCAAGCAAAACTCATGGTATGTGACGAATAAAAATATAGCCCCAAGTAAAATACCGATGGTCGTTGGAAGATAGAGGGGATGCAATTCGGGGGCATCCCCAAGCATAGTTGCTTGTTCTGTTTGGATAATAACTTGGGGTGCCATGGGGCATCCCCAAGCTTAGGCTCTTCTCACTCCTTATTCGTTCATCCATCGTAATCTCACCCAAAACTTGAAAACTTCAATCACACAAAACTCAACAAAACCTTCGTGAGATCCGTTAGTATAAGAAAGCAAATCACTACTCTAAGTACTTTTGCAAACTCATTCATATTTTATTTTTGCATTATATCTACTGTATTCCAAATTTGCTATGGCTTATACCCCCCGATAAAGTCCATAGATTCATCAAAATAAGCAAACAACGGAAAGAAAACAGAATCTGTAAAAAACAGAACAGTTTGTAGCAATCTGAAAACTTCGTATACTTCTGTAACTCCAAAAATTCTGAAACATTAGGACGATGTATGCAATTTGTATATCAATCTTGTGTAAAAAAAAATCAGAAGCTTTCGTCACTTTTGTGATTTTTGAAAATTATTTTAATGGACGCAAAAGTTTTTGTTTTCCAACACGATCAAATCAACTATCACCAAACCTGATCCCAAAGGCTTTACTTGGCACAAACACTACTTAAAACATAAAATACACAATCATAATAGAGGCATAATTGTGTAAACACACAAGAACAGAAAGAAAAAAAGCAAAAATAAAATTTATTCATTGGGTGGCCTCCCAACAAGCACTATGGTTTTACGCCCCTAGCTAGGCATAATGCATAGATCTAGGTGTTGTCATCTTTATTTTCCAACTCCTCAATCAAACATTTATAATCTTCAAAGATTTAGCATACAAATTTTCAATAACAATACTTCTAGGAACAAGCTTGAAAAATTCATTCTTGCAAGTAGGGTCTTTTACCACTTCAAAAAAATCAGGGTGAATACCAATCATCTTAAGATCTTCTTTGTTAGAAGTTGTACCCTTGTTTTTAGTGACTTGAGTAATCTTGCCAATTTTTACGGGAGTTTTTTCAATAGTTTTAACGGAAGTAAAAGCCGTTCTTAGATTACTAAAAATTTCTTCCAACTTATCAATTCTAGTGAGGCTCTCCTCTATTCTTTCGTTGAATGTGGGTTCTTCTTTTAGCACTTTAAGAGCGTCTCCTGCTTTTGACCCAATTCTATTGGCAAGATTGTGCATCCTTTTATCTAATTTTTCAATGTTTTCTTTAGTGAGCATTTTCTTTTCAATATCATCTAGCCTTTCCATAACATGCTCGAGTGTTAAAGTTATTTTATTAGTCATAAGAGGTCGTGAACCTACTAGATTTCCCATAGCATTAAAAGCATCTCGAGAAGGGCACATCAAGAAATTCCCCCCGGTAATCATATCAAGGACGAATCTATACCAAGTAGTGATGCCCACATAAAAACAACGAAGAAGAACAACAATAGATTGCTTACGAATAGATCTATTATGAGCATTGCAAATCCTATACCAAGCATCTTTTAGATTCTCCCCTCCCCTTTGTTTGACATTAAGAACCTCATTCTCGGGGTGCACACAATAGAGGAAGAACTATCCATAACAACAAAAGTGGCAAACGAAATTGTACACAAAAATAGATCTGACGAGAAAACGGCGAACGAAAAAGAGGGCGAATAAAACGACATTTTTTTGTGAAGTGGGGGAGATGAAAACGAGAGGCAAATGGCAAATAATGTAAATTGCAAGGAGATGAGATTTGCGATCATGAATCTGATAGATGTTGATGATGTCTCCCCGACAATGGCGCCAGAAATCCTTTCTTGATGGCTCATGTCCGCGTCAGTATTTTCCCCGAAGAGCAAGGCATGATGCAACACAGCTACGGTAGGTACTTCCCTCAGTGATGAGACCAAGGTTATCGAACCAGTAGGAGAACCAAGCAACACTATGTAAACGGTACCTACACACAAAGAACAAATACTTGCAACCGGACGCGTAAGAGGGGTTGTCAATCCCTCAAGGGTAAAAGATAGATTGGTTTGTAGTAGATTGGATAAATAGATCTTGCGGAACGCGAAATAAAATAAATAAATAAATATACAACAAGGTATTTTTGGGTTTTTGGAATAATATATCTGGAAATAAAAGTGGCAAATAATAGTTCGGAAAGCAAATATGATAAAGAATAGACCCAGGGGCCGTAGATTTCACTAGTGTCTTCTCTCGAGAAAAATAGCATATGACGGGTAAACAAATTACTGTTGGGCAATTGATAGAACTTAAAATAATTATGACAATATCCAGGAAATGATCATTATATAGGCATCACGTCCAAGATTAGTAGACCGACTCTTGCCTGCATCTACTACTATTACTCCACACATCGACCGCTATCCAGCAAGCATCTAGTGTATTAAATTCATGGAAAAACGGAGTAATGCAATAAGAATGATGACATGATGTAGAAAAGATCTATTCATATAGGAATAGACCCCATCTTGTTATCCTTAATGGAAACGATCAATACGTGTCTTGCTGCCCCTTCTGAAACTGGGAAAGAACACCGCACGACCGAACCCATCACAAAGCACCTCTTCCCATGGCAAGAAAAATCGATCTGGTCGGCCTAAATAAAGCAAAGATTCGAAGAAGAAATACGAGGTTATAAGCAATCATGCATATAAGAGATCAAAACTCAAATAACTTTCATGGATAAAATAGATCTGATCATAAACTCAAAGTTCATCGGATCCCAACAAACACACCGCAAAAAGAGTTGCATCAAATAGATCTCCAAGAGACCATTGTATTGAGAATCAAAAGAGGTAGCGGAAGCCATCTAGCTATTGCCTACGGACCCGTAGGTCTACAATGAACTACTCATGCATAATCGAAGAGGCACCATGAGGATGATGAACCCCTCCGTGATGGTGTCTAGATTGGATCTGGTGGTTCTAGAACTTGCGGCGGCTGGAATTGTGTTTCTTCGACTCCCCTAGGGTTTTTGGATTTTCGGGGTATTTATAGAGCAAAGAGGCGGTGCGGGAGGCGGCCGAGGTGGGAACAACCCACCAGGGCATGCCTGGGCCCCCGGCGCACCCAGGTGGGTTGTGCTCCCCTTGAAGCCCCGCTCTGGTACTTCTTTGGCCCAACAGGTGTCTTCTGGTCCGGAAAAAATCTCCAAAAAGTTTCACTGCGCTTGTACTCTGTTTTGTACTGATTTCCTGCGAAGTAAAAAACAAGGAAAAAACAGAAACTGGCACTAGGCACCATGTCAATAGGTTAGTACCAAGAAATGATATAAAGTTGCTATAAAATGATTGTAAAGCATCCAAGAATGATAATATAACAGCATGAAACAAGCAAAAATTATAGATACATTGGAGACGTATCAATTACTTCGCCTTGGTGTAAACCCCAAGGGGACGAATTCTCCCTTCATGTTCTCGGCGAGGCGGAAAGTAGCGCAGCTAGAGTACAACCCCCCCCCCCAAGAATCAGGCACAAGTAGAAGAAGTGTCGGAAGAGCTTCACCAACGGCATCACCCCAAATAATACCTCACAATATAGGCGAAGACGAAGAGGGCGAGAAGGTGTTGGGGTGTAGATGGAGTGCCAGAATATGGTAGTGCTCCAAGATGGTGAGGAAGAAGGTGGAGAATGGCGGCACTGGGCCGACCGTGATGAAGGCAATGAAGAACGGGGCCTCGGTGACGTCCATCATGTCCGCACCCGTCGGCTTCATCCTAGTCAAGCCCCACACATTCATCACCCCGCCGACCAGGGGCCGGACCTTGTGCGGGCCTCGCGATTGAAGACCACTAACTCGTGCAGAGCCCCCGGTGGCTCCTCTAGCACCACCTTCTTTTTGCCTTTTCCCTTCTCGGTGTTGCCCTTGGTCATGCGAGGTGCCATGAGAGAGGGGTGATACGTCTCCAATGTATCTATAATTTTTGATTGTCCCATGCTGTTATATTATCATTCTTGGATGTTTTATAATCATTTTATAGTCACTTTATATCATTTTTTGGTACTAACCTATTGCCATAGTGCCAAGTGCCAGTTGGTGTATTTTGCATGTTTTTTACATCGCATGAAATCAATACCAAACGGAGTCCAAACGCAGCGAAACTTTTTGTGGATTTTTTATGGACCAGAAGACATCCAGTGGGCCGAAGAAGCACTTGGGGGGGGGGTGCTTCGAGGGGAGCACAACCCACCAGGGTGCGCCTGGAGGCCCAGGCGCGCCCTGGTGGGTTGTGCCCACCTCGGGTCCCTCCCGAACTGCCTCTTTACTCTATAAATAGCCCAAAATTCCAGAAACCCAAGGGGAGTCGACGAAAATCAATTCCAGCCGCCGCAAGTTCCAGAACCACCAGATCCTATCTAGACACCATCACAGAGGGGTTCATCATGTCCCTTAGTGCCTCTCCGATGATGCGTGAGTAGTTCTTTGTAGACCTATGGGACCGTAGTTAGTAGCTAGATGGCTTCCTCTCTCTCTTTTAATTCTCAATACAATGGTCTCTTGGAGATCCATATGATGTAACTCTTTTTGCGGTGTGTTTGTTGGGATCGGATGAACTTTGAGTTTATGATGAGATCTATCTTTTTATCCATGAAAGTTATTTGAATCTTCTTTGATCTCTTATATGCATGATTGCTTATAGCCTCGTATTTCTTCTCCGATATTTGGGTTTTGTTTGGCCAACTTGATCTATTTATCTTGCAATGGGAAAAGGTGCTTTGTGATGGGTTCGATCTACGATGCTTGATCCCAGTGACAGAAGGGGAACCGACACACATGTATCATTTCTATTAAGGATAACAAGATGGGGTCTATTTCTACATAAATAGATCTTGTCTACATCATTTCATCGTTCTTATTACATTACTTCGTTTTTCCATGAACTTAATACACTAGATGCATGCTGGATAGCGGTCGATGTGTGGAGTAATAGTAGTAGATGCAGGCAGGAGTTGGTCTACTAATCTTGAACGTGATCCCTATATAATGATCATTGCCTGGATATCGTCATGATTATTTGAAGTTCTATCAATTGCCCAATAGTAATTCGTTACCCACCATTTGCTATTTTTCTCGAGAGAAGCCACTAGTGAAATCTACTGCCCCGGGGTCTCTTCTTTAATATATTTGCCTTTGCGATCTATTTTATTTTCTTTTATTTTCAGATCTATTAAACCAAAAATACAAAAATACCTTGCCGCAATTTATTTTATCTCGCGTTCCCGCGAGATCTACCTATCAAATTATTACAACTTTCTCACGTCCGTTTGCCAATTTTTGGCGCCGTTACTCGAAAGGGATTGACAACCCCTTTAACACATCAGGTTGCGAGTATTTGTTATTTGTGTGCAGGTGTAGTTTACGTAGTGTTGCTTGGTTCTCCTACTTGTTCGATAACCTTGGTCTCATCACTAAGGGAAATACCTACCGTCACTGTACTGCATCATCCCTTCCTCTTTGGGGAAATACCGACGTAGTCTAGCAGACATCAGAAGGAATTTCTGGTCCATTGCCAGGGAGACATCATCAACATCTACCAGGTTCCTAATCACAAATCTCATCTCCTTGCAATTTACATTATTTGCCATTTGCCTCTCGTTTTCCTCTCCCCACTTCACAAAAATTTGCCGTTTTATTCGCCCTCTTTTTCGTTCGGCGTTTTCTTGTCAGATCTATTTTTGCGTGCTTTCTTGTTTGCGTGGTCATGATGCCTCAAAGAAAATATTATGATGTTCCTTATCCCAATATTTTTCTTGAAATTGAGAAAAGTACTAAGGAATATATGACTACACAATTTGAGCACAATAAATATTTTACCGAAGAACTTAAGGAGCACTCCGCTTTGCTAGATGCTATAACAAAACAACTTGATGATATTAGTAAAGAAGTTTGCAATCTCCAATCTAAGTATGCTTTTGCTGAAAGTTTGCTGGGAAAAATATCCGATGCACAAGCTACCATAGTAAATCAAATGGCCGCTAAACCAATCTCGTTACAAGATAAAAGTGATAAATATATTAAAATGATTGGTGTTTCTTCTATTGATTCCTTGTTTAGTAAAATTAAGATTGATGAAAAAGGGACTGAAGAAGAGTCAACTTTAGCTAGAAGGCGTCCCGATAATTCAGAGGGTGAAAATCTTGTTGAAAAAATTGATAAAAGTGGGTTTGAAGAGGTCAAAACTTTAACTAGTGATGTGCCCACCCTTTTGGATTACAAAGACTTTAATTATGATAGTTGCTCTTTGATTGATTGTATTTCTTTGTTGAAATCCATGATAAATTCACCCCATGCCTATGAACAAAATAAAGCTTTTACTAAACATATTGTTGATGCTATGATGAAAGCTTTAGAAGAAAAGTTGGAATTAGAAGTTTCAATTCCTAGAAAATTACAAGATGAGTGGGAACCTACTATCAAAGTCAAGATTAAAAATTATGAGTGTTTTGCTTTATGTGACTTGGGTGCTAGTGTTTCTACAGTTCCGAAATCTTTATGTGATGTGCATGGTCTTACCGATATTGAAGAATGTTCTTTAAATTTGCACTTGGCGGATTCTATTATTAAAAAGCCTATGGGAAGAATTAATGATGTTATTATTCTTGCAAATAGGAATTATGTGCCCATAGATTTTATTGTTCTTGATATTGATTGCAATCTGTCTTGTCCAATTATTCTTGGTAGACCTTTTTACGCACTATTGGTGCCGTGATTGATATGAAAGAAGGCAATATTAAGTTCCAATTTCCACTAAGGAAGCGTATGGAACACTTCCCTAGAACAAGAATTAGGCCACCATAAGAATCAAGGGAAAACTTTGTTTTTGCCACTCTAGCTTTTGACCACTTTGCTTATGCCACTCTAGAATTTGACATTTCACTTTTGCCACTCTTAGTTTTTGACAATACATCACAATTGGCATTCCGTGGCAAAAGCAATAATTTTAGAGTGGCAATTGTGATACATTGTCAAAATTTAACAGTGGCAAAAGTGAAATGAAAAGTTATTGCTTTTGCCATGGAATGGCATTTGTGATGTATTGTCAAAAACTAAGAGTGGCAAAAGTGATATGTCAAATTCTAGAGTGGCATAAGCAAAGTGGGCAAAAGCTAGCGTGGCAAAAACAAAGTTTTCCCATGAATCATCATGAGGGCATCTTATGGATCTAGAAACAAAGATGAAAACACTTAGATCCTTACGTTATGCCTAACTAGGGGCGTGAAACGATAGCGCTTGTTGGGAGGCAACCCAATGAATAAAATTTATTTTTGTCTTTTTCTTTCTATGCTTGAGTGTTTGCACAATTATGCTACTGTTATGATTGTGTTTTTGTGCTTTAATTAGTGTTTGTGCCAAGCAAAGCCTTTAGGATCTTTTTGAGTGATAGTTGCTTTGATTTTGCTGAAAAACAGAAACTTTTGCGTCCAGAGATACAATTTTTAAAAATCACAGAAGCGACGAAAAAATCTGAATTTTTTTACAGTAGATTCATATACAAATTGGCCAGGTTGTCCTAATTTTTCAAAAAAATTGAAGTTAGAAAAGTATTCGAACTATTCAGATTGCTACAGACTGTTCTATTTTTGACAGATTCTGTTTTCTTTGCGTTGTGTGCTTGTTTTGATGATTCTATGGTTTTCTTTGAAGATTTTTTGCCATATAAAAGTTGGAATACAGTAGATATTACGCAAGAATAAAATATGAATCGGGTTGCAACAGTACTTATAGTAGTGGTTTGTTTTCTTATACTAACGGGTCTCACGAAGGTTTTGTTGAGTTTTGTGTGATTGAAGTTTTGAAGTTTTGGGTGATGTTACGATGGATGAAGGAATAAAGAGTAAGAAGAGCCTAAGCTTGGGGATGCCCATGGCATCCCAAGCTATTATCCAAAGAGAAGCAAGCAACTAAGCTTGGGGACGCCCCGAGTGGCATCCCCTCTTTCTTCTAGTGACCATCGGTATTTTACTCAAAGCTATATTTTTATTCGTCACATACTATGAGTTTTGCTTGGAGTGTCTTGTATGATGTGAGTCTTTGCTTGTTTTGATTTTTATTTTTAGTCTTGAATCCTTGCTGGACACACCTATTTGAGAGAGCCAAAATTATTTCATGACTTGTTAGAATTGCTCTCTATGCTTCACTTAAATCTTTATGAGCTATGGAATTGCTCTAGTGCTTCACTTATATCTTTTTGAGCACGGTGTGCTTTAGTATTTTTGAAGAAATGCTCTCTTGCTTCACTTAGATTTATTTGAGAGTTAGTAATTTTTTGAAGAAATTCTCTCTTGCTTCACTTAAATTAATTTGAGAGAAATAAATATTATGCTCATGATCTTCACTTGTACTTGTTCGAGCTTACCCAAAGCAACACATGAAAATTAGTTCCAAAGTGATAGATATCCAAGAAGGATAAAATAAAAACTTTCATGAAAGATCATTGGACAAAATAAACTTGATTCCTTGTAATAGTTTTGAGATATGATGATGTGATATGTGAATCATGTTGATGAGTAATTATGCTTTAGTAAGAATATTGGTGTTAAGGTTTGTGATTCCCTATGCAAGCACGAAAGTCAATAATTGTGCAATGAAATTACATCCTATTTGTGGTGCATTATTCGGTGTTAATTATGCTCAATGCTCGCTTATGAGATTATTCGTTTCTTGGTTGGTCGCTTCTCAATCTTTTCCTAGCCTTCATTTTGCACTAAGTATGATTACTACTTGTGCATCCAAAATCCTTTAAACCAGTTTTGCCACATGAGTCCACCATACCTACCTATATGAGGTATTCTTTTGCCGTTCTAAGAAAATTTGTATGTGCCATCTCTAATTTTCAAAATAAACTTCTCTTTTGTGTGCTCGTACCGCTCATGAACCGATAGGGGGTTGCTAATATATGTTATTCTCACGATGAGTGTTTATTCAGTTGTCATTGCATGAGAGTAAGGCAACAGTATTAGGGATGCCCAGTCCCGAAATGAAAAATGAATTTACTTTATGTTGTTAAATAATAAATTCCTTGGAAAGTGTTGGTATGGAAGGCAGCCGTGGATACGGCTAGCCATGGAAAGTGAAAGTATGGTTGAAAAAGGAATAAACTTTAATTTCTCTTTGGGAAGAGCCTATGATATATCTAGCATGGAAAGTATTGGGAACTACTCGATCTTTCTCATTGACAAGAAAAACATGCCTCCCAAAATGTTTTTATCTCTATGTTTTTTCGCTTTGAGCTCTGGCACCTATACAAATCCCTACTTCCCTCCGCGAAGGGATTTTCTTTTACCTTATGCAATTTTTATTTTTAATTTGAGTCTCCATCTTCTCTTATAAAGCACCAACTAGGGGGCACTATGATCATACTTGAGAATTGGGTGTAGCTAATATGCGAGTGTGTTTCATGAATGGATCAATGATTGAGCATGATGGGCTAGGGATAACTTATTTTAGCGTTGATATTTTGAAAGACATGGTTGCTTATTGGTATGCTTGAGTATTTAAGTCTCATGTCAAAACTAGACTATGGCTTTGAACCATATAAAATTCCAAATGTCCATGCTACAAAGAAAAGAATATCAAATGACATGTTTGGTAGCATTACACATCAAAAATTCTATTCATATCATTTACCTACTCGAGGACGAGTGGGAATTAAGCTTGGGGATGCTGATACGTCTCCAACGTATCTATAATTTTTGATTGTTCCATGCTGTTATATTATCATTCTGGGATGTTTTATAATCATTTTGTAGTCATTTTATATCATTTGTTGGTACTAACCTATTGACATAGTGCCAGGTGCCAGTTGCTGTTTTTTTGCATGTTTTTACATTGCAGGAAATCAATACCAAACGGAGTCCAAACACAGCAAAACTTTTTGTGTATTTTTTATGGACCAGAAGACATCCAGTGGGCCTAAGAAGCACCTGGGGGGGGTGCTCCGAGGGGAGCACAACCCACCAGGGCGCCCCTGGAGGCCCAGGCGCGCCCTGGTGGGTTGTGCCCACCTCGGGTGCCTCCCGAACTGCCTCTTTACTCTATAAATACCCCAAAATTCTAGAAATCCTAGGGGAGTTGACGAAAATCCATTCTGGCCGGCGCAAGTTCCAGAACCACCAGATCCAATATAGACACCATCACGGAGGGGTTCATCATGTCCATTGGTGCCTCTCCGATGATGCGTGAGTAGTTCTTTGTAGACCTGCGGGTTCGTAGTTAGTAGCTAGATGGCTTCCTCTCTCTCTCTCTCTCTCTCTCTCTCTCTCTTGATTCTCAGTACAATGGTCTCTTGGAGATCCATATGATGTAACTCTTTTTGTGGTGTGTATGTTGGGATCGGATGAACTTTGAGTTTATTATCAGATCTATCTTTTTATCCATGGAAGTTATCTGAGTCTTCTTTGATCTCTTATATGCATGACTGCGTATAGCCTCGTATTTCTTCTCTCATATTTGGGTTTTGTTTGGCCAACTTGATTTCTTTATCTTGCAATGGGAAGAGGTGCTTTGTGATGGGTTCGATCTTACAGTGCTTGATCCCAATGACAGAAGGGGAACCGACACGTATGTATCGTTGCTATTAAGGATAACAAGTCTATTTCTACATAAATAGATCTGGTCTACATCATGTCATCGTTCTTATTGCATTACTCCCTTTTTCCATGAACTTAATACACTAGATGCATGCTGGATAGCGGTCGATGTGTGGAGTAATAGTAGTAGATGCAGGCATGAGTCGGTCTACTAATATTGGATGTGATGCCTATATAATGATCATTGCCTGGATATCGTGATGATTATTTGAAGTTCTATTAATTGCCCAACAGTAATTCATTTACCCACCGTTTGCTATTTTCTCGAGAGAAGCCACTAGTGAAATATACGGCCCCCGGGTCTCTTCTTTAATATATTTGCCTTTGCGATCTATTTTATTTGCTTTTATTTCAGATATATTAAACCAAAAATAAAAAAATACCTTGCTGCAATTTATTTTATCTCGCGTTCCCGCAAGATCTATCCATCAAATTATTACAACTTTCTCACGTTCGTTTGCCAATTTCTGGCGCTGTTACCCGAAAGGTATTGATAACCCCTTTAACACGTCAGGTTGCGAGTTTTGTTATTTGTCTGCAGGTGTTGTTTACGTAGTGTTGCTTGGTTCTCCTACTAGTTCGATAACCTTGGTCTCATCACTGAGGGAAATACCTACCGTTGCTGTACTGCATCATCCCTTCCTCTTTGGGGAAATACCGACGTAGTCTAGTAGACATCAAGGGGAAATGAGGTCCTCTGTCTCTTGAGTGTGGTTGAGAGAGCGCGCGTGTGAGGAGTAGAGCGGCAAGGACGAGAGGAAGAAGTCGATGTGACAGAAGGGACGAGCCGCTGTTCCTTCCCCCTTCTATAACCAAAGGAGGCGGGGTGGCAACCGCCTGCCGGCTTGGGTGCGTTTCCCGCTTCCCCCACTCACCGAGGCAGAGCAGGAGTCGTAGCGTGGGGATCGAGGAGTCATTTCCCTTTTTTCACAATGGGCGTCCTTACCGCGGTAAATGCGACCAACATGGAGACGTGGGTGCGTTGTTTCACCTCCCAGCGTGACGCACCACGTGTCAAGCCCCTTGCGACTCTGGGACCCATCTCATTTCGTGCCTCTACGATGGCCGCGTGCAGACATGGGCTCTGGGGCTATTGTCGGCCCAACGAAAACCAGGGTACCATGGGCCAGCGAGGCCTGGGCCTTGATAGTGGCACCCGACAAGCCGTGTCATGCCGATTTGCACCAAGGGGAGCCACGCTCCAGGGCAAATCCACCCGGCAAGAAGGGGAGTGCCACGCTGGCGCGGCAGCTACTCCTTGCTTGACGGGACTCCTGCCCCACATAAGCGCTTCCTGGGATGTCACCTAGGAAGCACCGCCTCCCGCGAAGTAGTTCCTTCGACGCGATGTAACTGGCGTCATCTGCCAGGATGGGATGCATTGTGTGCACCTTTTGACTTTGCAGGCTGGTATGGTGCGCCGCCCAATGGTCAGTTATAGGGGCCGATAAGGCGCCACCTACCCGACGAGCAAATACAAGAGCATCATGTAGCTTCCTACCCTGCGTGAGCATGGAGGCCATGCACCGTCACATCAGTCTGGTACGGACGACCCTCCTCTCCCTGTTTGTGCTGTCTATGTCGCAACCCCCGCTGCTATAAGGGGGACCAGAGCTACTATAATAGAAGGCCGACAACTACACTACAAAAGAAAGACACATCCATGACATTTTGGGCCGAATGAATTTTTTTTTCTATCATGCTTATGACACTTCTATGACGATAATTGTGACAATACCCGATATCATCATAGATGTGGTGGGCTCCTACTTCTATGACAAAAAAACATGACAAAAAATGGGCTCTTTGTCATGGGCGGGCCGGAGACGCACCTGCATGACATTCTTTGGGCCGGCCATGATGGAAAAAATCGTGGTAGAAGCGAGGGCGAGGAAAATTTCGGGGAGTTCCCAATTACGGTGGGTGGTCGGGGCCGAGCGATGCATGGAGGTTTGCGTGTTTATCTCGTACACGTACGTGCGTGTGTGCGAGGCGTTGCGCTCTAACTGGACCCGAGCGAGGCGTTGGGCTCTAACTGAACCCGAGCGATTGCACTAGCTACGTTACTGAACCCCGATCGAACCCTTGCTGTTAACTGAACCCGAGTGATTCCTTCGCTACTGCTGCTAACTGAAGCTGATCAAGCTGCCTCTTGATGAACAGTTCCCGGTGGGGTTGGATGAAAAGTTCCCGGTGGGGGTTGAATGAACAGGATCCCGTGGTAGTAGAGGCCGTTGCCGCTGGATGAACAGGACCCTGATCGAGGAGGTGGGGTGGATGAACAGTAGCCAGTGGAGGGACCCTGTGGAGGGCCGATTGAACAGGACCCCGTGAAGGCTGGATGAACAGGACCCCGTGGAGGGCTGGTTGAATAGGACCCCGTGAAGGCTGGATGAACAGGATCCCGTGGAGGGCTAGTTGAACAGTAGCCGGTGGAGGGCTGGATGAACAGTAGCCCATGGAGGAAGGAGGAAGATGCGGTGGATGAACAGTGCAGGTGTAGGCTGAAGGAAGTCAACGGTGGGTGAATAGTAACCCGTGGAGTCCCATTTTGCGGTACGCCACACCACTCCGATGAACAGGACCCCTGTTTCGACCATAGTGCTCCAACACAAGTCCGTTTCCTATGTTTTGCGGTACACCACACCCCTCCCGATGAACAGGACCCCCGTTTCGACCATAGCCGGTCGAACAGAAGGTCGTTTCCTCCGTACTGTGGTACACTAGACCCCGTTTCAGGTGTTCCATCCAAGCCGGTCGGCTTCTGTTGAACAAGACGCATTTTGACCCAGTCTGTTGCCTCCCGATGAACAAGATGATGTTTCTCTATTCCAACCCAGCCGGTTGGCTGCCTGATGAACAGGACGCTGTTGCTGCTGTCTCCATGTACACGAGCCTTGGCCATACGTATGCGCGAGTAAGCGTTCGAGACCCCGTCCGTATGTACACACGTGGCCGTATTTTTTGGCATCTGGCTATACATACATGTACACGGTTTGGAAGGGACTGCCTGAACGGCTACGTTGGGGGCTCTACTACTACACGTGCCGCTGCATGCTCGGCCACGGTTCATCGTTGTAGAGAGACCGATCGACCAATATGTATGTACACGTTCACGACTAGAATGACAACGCTACGTACGCTTTGACTAGGTGGGTCCCGGCTATCAGGGAGGATAAGGAGGCACTTCCTTGCGTGCAAAGTTACTGATGGTGGATCCAAGCTGTCAGGGGGAGGATTCATTTTTTTCGCGCCTATTATGGAGGCACTTTCCTTGCGTCCAAAGATATAGCTGGTGGGTCCCATCTGTTAGAGGGGAAAACGTTTTTTTTGCAAGATACAGCTAAGCCAAAATACATAGGCCCTTCCGGTAGGTCCCTATCGTCAGGTGGAGGAATCATTATTTTGCGCGTAATAAGGAGGCACTTCCTTGCTGCGGCCGTGGACCAACCCGTCAGCCTCTCCACGTACAGTCCTCTTTCCGATGTAAGTCGTTCCTTGACCACGTTGACCACGCCGCGCCGAGAGCACCAAGGCGGTGGACGACAGCGAGGTCTAGGAAGGGAATGACCCAGAGCCGGGGAAGACTCGGCAGTTGTTTCCCAAGAGGAGAGGCGTACGAGGGTTTACTGGTTTGGCTGCAATGTGAGGTTGCCGTCGCCAGAGAATAACAGCAGGTCTGGGTGAGTACAGGGATGGCCAGGCCAGCAAGGGGAGTAGGGTGGGGCGACGAGGCCTGTGCGGCAGCAGAGCCGGCCACGGGAGGCAGGAGCAGGCGGCACGAGTGGCGCTGGTTTGGGCGGCTGGAGCAAGAAGGCCAGAGGTTGAAGAAGCACTACGGCCGTTGGATGGACATCATACGGTCATTGGAGCTAGAATCGTTCATATTTACTAAGTTGACAAAGCCCTCCGTCCACGTTAGTAGGCCCACAAGTCAGCCTCCAACTATGGTGGGTCCCAGATAGCAGGGGAGTATTCATTTTTTTGTGCGTAATAAGGAGGCACTTCCTTCCGTGCGAAGATATAGCCGGTGGGGTCCGAGCTGTCAGTGGGAGGAATGTTTTTTTCATGAAATATAGAGGCCCTTCTGGTGGGTACCTGCTGTTAGGTGGAGGAATCATTATTTTGCGCGTAATAAGGAGGCAATTCCTTGTGTGTGGCCGTGGACCCAGCTATCAGCCTCTCCACGTACAGTCCTCTTCCAATGGATGTCCTCCGTTGACCATGATGACCACGCCGCGCCGAGAGCACCAGGGAGGTGGACGACGGCGAGGCCTAGGAAGGGAATGACCCGGAGCTGGGGAATACTCGACAGTGGTTGCCCACGTGGTGGGGAGTATGAGGGTTTACTGGTTCGGCTGCCGTCGCCGGAAAATAACAGGAGGTGTGGGTGAGTAGAGGAATGGCCTGGCCAACGATGGAGTACGGTGGGGCAGTGCGGCCTGTGCGGCAGCACAGCTGGCCACGAGAGGCGGGAGCAGGTAGTCCCACCGGCGCTGGTTTGGGAGGCTGGAGCAAGAAGATCAGATATTTGAAGAAGCAGAACGGCTCTTGGATTAACATCCAACGGTCACTGCTACTAGAATCGTTTGTGGACTAAGTTGACAAAGCCTTTCATACACGTCAACCTAGTAGACCCACAAGCCAGCCTCCAAATCTGTCCCAAACAGCATACAGCCCGAAATTTTTAGTCAGATTTAAATTAATTTAAAAACTAAGCATACCTTAATTCAAATCCAATGAAATTTACCCGCACAAAAACAATGAATTTTAAAATATCAAAATCCAAAAGAAAAAGTATTTTGGAACTAATTGTTTGTTTGCTATATTTTTTTTACAACCCATTTATTATTACTTATAGCCCATTTCTTATTACTTATAGCCCATTTTCTGGGCAAGCCCGAATGCATCCCTCCTCGTCTTGAAAGATTTCTGGCCCAGTAGGGAGTATAAAAGCAAGTAGGCCTACGTTGGTTATTCTGCAAAAAACAAAATTGCTGGGCTAGCCATTTTCAGAAAGGAAAATAAACTGGGCTGGTCATGTGGTAAACATATGAAATAAAAGCCTAGGCTAGACGGGCCATAGATCCCACACAACCCAGTTGTTACCCTTCTCCGCCCCGAAAAAAATATTGCGCGCACTGCTAGGTCTCAAGTGTTTGCCGCTCCTTGTGTAGTTATCTCGCTTATTGACTACGTTGACAGTGGCGTGCGGCCTAGATGTTAGGAAACCATCAGGAGGAACCCTTTTTTCTTGTAATAAAGGAGGCACTTGCTTGCCTACTGCCATGATCCTGGTGGGTCCCTACTGTCATCCTCACCATGTACACTCATCTCCTTATTCCTCTCGGTTGTTGACCATGTTGACAACACCGGAGGGCGGCACCGCAGTGAGCGAACCAAGGCGGAGGATGATGGTGACGCCTCAGACGGGAACGAACAGGAGCCAGGGAAGATGCTCAGAGTTTTAGGGTGCGATGTGGCCACGATGTGTGCGCAGCAGCACAACTGGCCGCGGGAGGCGGGAGCAGGCGGTCCCGCCGGCGCTGGTTTGGCTTTGGCAGTTGGAGGAAGAAGAGACTAAAGAAACATGACATACATTGAATGTCAATCCAATGGCCAAGGTTGGCACAATCGTTTGTTGACTAAGCCGACACCAAGTAGCATACTTTTTTATATATAGGAAGAAAATAAAAATTGGGCTCGTTCACCTGATAACATTCCCGAAACTACGACTGTTATATCTTGCGTCGCAAGTAAAACTGCGAGGAAAATGTGTTGGTGTGTCGTCCTCCTCCCAGGGAACGTTCGCCACATAAGTGACTAGCACCCTTGGTTTTCAATCGAGAGGTCTTGGGTTTGAGTCCTAGGGACCCTCAATTTTGTCCTCCTTCCTTCCTCGCAAAAAAGAAAGAAATCAAAGGCTTGAGAAGGCGTACAGAACAAGCTAGTGTACCAGTAAAGAGACGTTGCTGAGTTTTAGAAAAAAGAGAGATGTGCTCATGTAGCTGGTTCGAATCCAAACCTAGACTATAACTATATATGGTGCTATATGCTACTCTGCAGGTAATGAAACTGACATATCTAACGTTCGCTTCTCCTCTTCTCTACTTACTCTGCCTAGCATCAGAAGCTCTGGCCGCAGCAACCATGTCCGCTCGCGGCTCGCCCACCTGCTCTTCAGCAGGCAATAACCAGATATGCGCCAAGTCGCCACCCGTACCATCGCCTGTGGGTCTCATCACACCCCCGCCGGCACACGCACCGCAGCTGATTGCTCATCGCAACCCGCTGTCGTTGGTGTGGTGTCACTGCTGCAAGTCATGCAGAGCCATCGGTCGCGTCTCAACCACAATTCTCAACCCTGGCCGAGTCTTCTACAAATGCCCGAATCATGGGGTAATAATATGTTTAAGTGTTGTTCCGCTGCTTTTAGTTGCTTAGTTTTTAATAGGTTGGTTGATGATCTTCCAATTTGATTCGTGCAGAAAAGGGATGATTCGTGTGATTTGTATTTGTGGGAAGTTGCTGATGTGGGGGAATGCAAGTACGCTGATTATTTGGTTAGCCAAGGAACCCCAATACCAGCAGGTTGGGGTGTTGGACAAGTAACTAAAGGAACAACAGAAGAGGAAGATGCAGAGAAGAAGGTTAAAGATGCAGTTCCTCTGATCATGGCCAAGCAACAGCTGCTGAACGGCCTTGACAACAATGAGGAGATGAAAGAGCGTGTGCAGATAATGGGCAAAATCGATGTGCTCTTTAGGATATCCCCTTTTGCTCATAAATAAATAAATAGCAGATGCCCTTTTGCTAACAAAAAAATAAATTAGCAGAGGCCCTATCGGGTCAGCTTTGTTCCCATTTGAAGACGTCGAGCAAATTGCAGTCCAACAGCAAACTACGTCATCAAATACAAGTTTCACAGCCAAATATGAGTACAACTAATGTCATCATGTTTTAGTCGTCATACAATCACCACACAAATCAACATACATAATAAGTGATGTTCTCACAGCAAAATACTAAACAACAACTTCATCAGGTTTCAGTTGTCAAGCAAACACAATTTCACATAGTAGATAAAAAAACGTCTTCTGACAGGCAAATACGACAAAATCAATCTAATCATCATCCGCAGCAGCAGCATCAACATCTTCGCCATGTGTATCAGTCTGAATTGTAATTCCCCCCAGTGTCATCTTCTTCTTCATCCTCAATGTCCTCGAACGTTGGCTTCTTATTGATCAACTCTCGTATGTCCACAGCCCGACAGGCAATCTTTTCGCCAGCGTCATTGACGTGATGGTTCTTAAAGATATTAGGAACATCTGTGGAATCTTCTACATCAGGAGCAGTGTAAGCATAATCTTGTTGTGCAACTTCATTAAACGAATTCCTCCGCTCAAAGCTTTGCAATACTCTCCAGTCATTGCTACGTGCAAATGCGTCGTCCAAGAAAGATATTTGTGTTGCTTGATTTGCCAAAATAAAAGGCTCATAGGTCTGGTACGCCGCCTTGACATTGATGGATTTGAAATAATCATCAACTCTGGGTTTTGCGATCCTGGAAAACAAGTTATACCAATGACAGCACAATAGAACCACACACCGATGAACCTCAAAACTGGAGATATACTGCAAATGAACAATGTCTATTTATGTTAGCATACATTTCAGTTGTCTCTTTGCCGTACATATCTGTGCTCATGATGGCACTGTTTTGTGTCTTCCTGCCTTCGTCGCGTGCAAGGATCTCCAAGAACGCAAGATTCATAATGTTTTACCCGAGTTTCCGGACCCATTGCTAGTGTGTAAAGGGCATCATTAACTGCCTACCCATCCTGCCGCATCTTCTTAACCTATGGTTAGAAAATAGACAATTTGATCATCTGATGTACTCAATATATTAAAAAACTGACAGTGCAATTCAAAAGCTTACATGGCTCTTGAACCATTTCGCAAATCCTGCAATAACCAGTTTGTCAATGTTTCTTGGATTTTGCGGTAGTAACTCCTTTTTGTAGATGCTGCACCACATAGTGATCGCGTCAAACATCTAAATATATAAGAATGTGCTGCAAGTTTAGTAGATTATGATGTATAAGCTGCAGTACTTAGCACTTACTCGATATAAGGTAGAATCTCAGGACAGTTATTCAACACATACCAAACCATTTTGTCCAAATCTTTAGGTTTGTCGTCTTGTCGACTCCTCCATGTAACTCGAACAGAACAATCAAAAACATTGAGCCCGGGATTGTCTTCACCCACCTCTTTGCTAAGCTGATCAGCTGTTTCAATGTATTTTGAGCAGAATGTCAACACTCCTGTAGCAATGTAGGCCTCTGCAATGGAACCCTCGGGTCTAGCTCTATTCCTAACATAGCCCTTGAAAGTGCCTAGCCGCCTTTCAATAGGGTACATCCGGCCATACTGTACTGGACCTCTAAGTAGTGCCTCATCAGGTAGACGAACAACCAAATGCACCATCACATCAAAGAAGGCTGGAGGATATATCTTCTCAAGGTCGCATAGGATAGTTGGTATCTTGTGTCTAAGATGCTCCAAAGCATCTATCCTGATATTTCTACTGCAGAGTTCCCTGAAGAATTGTCCCAATTCTGCAACTGCTCTGTATAAGTCAGGGCGGCCCAATCCTCTAAGGATAACAGGTAAAACCCTTTGAAGTAGGACATGGCACTCATGAATTTTCAACCCTTGTACCTTGTTTCCATCTACACAGACTCTCCTTTCAGGGTTGGAAGCAAATCCATGTGGGAATCTCACACGCGACAGGACCTCGCAGAATTCTTTTCTTTTTACCTTGTCCAAGACGTACACAGCTGGTGCCATATCCCATGGTTTACCTTCATCTTCCACCTGCAAATCCTTTCTGTTACCCAGGTGTGTCAAACAATCCTAGATTTTAAGGCATCTTTCGTCTTGCCTTCAATATTAAGAAGTGTGCCGATAATGCTGTCACATATATTTTTCTCGATGTGCATCACATCAAGATTATGCCGCAGATCCAAATCTTTCCAATACTCCAAGTCCCACAAAGTGGACTTGCCACTACTAGGAAAAGGCCTACTAGTGGTGCACCAGTTTTGCCTACTAATGGCGCACTACTGGTGCGCCACTAGTACCACGCCACTAGTATTTTTTACTAATGGCGCACCACTGGTGCGCCATTACTATCTGACTTAGTAATGGCGCACCACATAGAAGTGCGCCATTAGTAACAATTTTTTTTCAAATATTTTTTCAGAAATATTTTTCAAAAAAAATTTCAAATTTTTTTCGTTTTTTTCTTAATCTCGGGTCACTATGGCTTAATCTCATGTCAATATGCTTAATCTCAAGTCAAATCGCACTAAGTGGTGAAACTTCCCGAAAGGTCTCCCATCCTCACACTACTCCAGCCCAAGCACGCTTAACTTCACAGTTCTATCCAACCCCAGCACCACCTCACTTAACAGCCACTTGTTGATATATCTATCATATCAATCCTATTAAACCTTGTTGATGTCTAGGACTTTGTTCATATTCAAGAGTATGATGAAATTTTGAAAAATATTTCAAACTTCCCTGTCATATTACGAATCATTTTTGAAAAAAATTCCAAAAAAAATTCAAAACCAATATTTTTTTCTGTTACTAGTGGCGCACCTAGCAAACGGTGCGCCACTAGTAAGTTTGAAATTTTTTGAATTTTTTGCCTCTAGATCTTGAAAGCCCCGTATCTTTTTTTCTGTTAGGTTTTTGAGGATTTTGAAAATGTTTAAATTCTTATGTAACTTTTCGAGTAGATGATTTTTCATATATAAAACTTTTTAATTTGAGGTCGTATGCAAAAGTTATGCCCATTTTACAAATTCCAGAGAGATTTTGCAAATAAAGTCGAAATTCATATTTGTAAATTTCCCAACAACTAGACCACATATCACATGGGAAACTTATTTTCTTTTATTTTTTTTGACATTTCCATCATTTTCTTTTATTTTTTTTAAAACTGAAAAGGCGGTCCACGGGGGGGGGGGGTGCGTTCGGTGGAATGGGCCAAGTTACTAATGGCGCACCGTGGGGGTGGTGCGCCATTAGTAGTTCAACTAGTAATGGCGCACCACCCCTACCGTGCGCCATTAGTAGTTTTTAAAAAAAAAAAATTTGAAACAAAATTTGTAACAAAATTACTAATGGCGCACCGTGTGAGTGCAACTAGTAATGGCGCACCATCCCATGGTGCGCCATTAGTAGTTCATAAAATAAAAATAAAAAAAATTGAATTTTTTTGAAACATAATTACTAATGGCGCACCGTGGGAGTAGTGCGCCATTACTAGTTGAACTAGTAATGGCACCATCCCACGGTGCGCCATTAGTAGTTTTGAAAAAATTAATTTTTTTACTAATGGCGCACCGTGGATGTGGTGCGCCATTAGTATTTGCACACTAATGGCACACCAACACATGGTGCACCATTAGTATTTAGTAATGGTGCACCACATGTACAGTGCACCATTAGTGTCCATATTGGCTATAACTGTTTTTGTAGTAGTGTGCAGGTAAACAATAATCTCTCTTCTGCCCTGCCACACTTCCTTTTCCTACTACCATTATCAGGATGGTTTCCTGGTGTAATATGCCTGACCTTCTCTAGTTCCACTTGCAACTCATCGGCGGTGAGCCTCTTTGGCACATCATGGTTTTCATGCTTTGCATTGAACACATATCTTCGGTATTTTGTAGGACACGACCTGTCCTTGGCAAGGAAACGGCGGTGCCCAATGTAACAGATCTTGCTAAATATTGCGTATGACAATGGATTCCTGTCACATCGAACACATGCATTGTATCCATGTGTCATTCGCCCTGACATAGTGCCCAAAGCCAGATAATCATGGATGCACCAAATTATAACAGCATGTAGAAATAAATCAGTTGGTGGGCTGCTATATAGGTCTCGAGTGAGAACACCCCTCCATAGCTGTTGAAGTTCCTCCACAAGAGGCTCCATGAATAAATCGAAATCCTTTCCAGGACTTTTTGGGCCCGGGATGAGCAAGGCCATCATGTAGTTTGATTATTTGGTGCAGACATTTGGAGGCATGTTGTAAGGGAAAACAAGCACTGGCCACATGCTATATGTGGCGCTCTGGTGACCAAATGGGTTAAATCCATATGAAGGAAAGCCAAGTCTAGTGTTTCTCGGGGAAGCAGCAAACTTTTGTGTTTCTGATTGAAGCTTTTCCAGTCACTACCATGAGATGGATGGCTCATTACATTCTGATCTTTGTACTCCTGGTTCCTAGAATGCCACAGTACATCCTCTCTTGTTTCAGCATCATCAAACAACCTCTGCAATCTTGGTATAATTGGAAAATGTCTCAGAACATTATGAGGAATCCTCTTCACAGCATCGCCATCTTCCCATCTTGATGATTTGCATTTTGGGCATTCACTTAAGTTGGCATAATCCTTTCGGAATAGAACACAATTATTCTTACAAACATGGATCATGTCATATCCAATTCCCACTGCACGAAGTTAATTCTTCATTTTACTGTTGGTGTGTGGTAGCTCAGACGCATCTAGGAAAGATTTGCGGAAAGCAGCCAACATCGCATCGAATGATTTGTTGGTCATCCGCTCATATGTCTTCACTCGAAGAAAGGTGACCATAGCTGAGAATACTGACAGCTTATTTCCTGGGGTGACAACCACGTTGCATTGTTCCAACATGCGGGCCCACCATTTTTCTTCTACAGGTGAAAGTTCACGAAATGCATGAGCATTTCGTAGCATTGTTTCAATGTTGGTAAAACTCACTGGCTCTGCCACCACCACCTCCTCCTCCTCTTCCACCTGAGCATCAGGCAGATCAAGATGGTGATCTGCTTCTTCCACATAGTCAGTAACATTGACGTTCACAGCTTCACCATGATGAACCCACCTAGTATATGTGACTGGCATCCCATACAAGTGTAGATGATTTTGCACAGTTGACTGGGGTCTAGTAATTGAATTCATACAACTGCTACACGGGCAGAGCACATCTGATTTTGGACCACCGTACTCAGCTCTGATAAAGTTCATGAAGTTTTCAACCCCCTCGACATATGCAGCGGAGAATCTTCGAGCAGAAGTTATCCAAGTCTTGTCCATCTATTAGACATACAAATTAGTTCTTCTACTAGATATTATAGGAAAAACATATATGCTTTTTTATGAAGTCCAGAAAAAAATACCTAGGTCGATGTCTAAAGCTATGGCAAGATATTTGGACAAGCAGATCTAAGTAATGAAATATATGTAAAGCTAATTCAGCAAACAGATTTGAGTGCTAAATTATGGCAGGCTGTTTCAGCAATCAATGAGGCCAAGCACATAGCCATCGAAGGCCATCTCAGCAACAAAGATCGAGTATAAAACGGTGTAGAGCTATTTCACCTAACAGATTGGCTACTAGACCATAGCAATCTACGTCACAAATAAATATATGGCATGATATTTTAGCAACTAATTGGGCGTGGCATGCCATCTCAGCTAAGCAGATTGAGTGCAGAACAGGGCAAGGAAGCTTCTTAAGCAGAGCATATTGACTGTAAACTACTTCGGCAAACAGTGAGATTAACAGCGTCTATCAGCTAACATTCAGCGCTACTCCGACATGCATGGGGCCTCACTCTAGAATGCACGTACCGTGGGAGAAGCTGACCGCCGTGCGTCTCCACAAGAACGTCGCCGGCGGTAGCGGCGCGGCTAGAGGATGGCAGTCTACGAGAGTGTACTGTGGGAGCGAGAGGATCGCTGTGTGTCCCCTCGATGAACCGCGGCGTCGACGTATCGGCGCGGCGGGGAGGGTGGCTTTGGCGGAGTGAATGTAGTGGAGGGGGCCGGAGGGGAGGGGGTTTGGGGAATATTATTGGCTAGTTGGCCGAAGGGTGGTTGAATTTGGGATTTGGGGGCAATTTTTGGGGGCGATTTTCGCGCGGTGGGCGGGGGAGTTTGGCACATGGTTGGTTTCACCAAGTGCGGTCCCATGTGTCAGTGAAGAGGCAAGCCGAAGCGCGTTCCATTTGCGTGAGCCGTGTGCAGGACCGAGCGTGTGAGGGGTGCAATGCAACCGCAACAGGCGTGCTGTGAGAGTACCACCTTTTTTCCTTTTAAATTTTGTGCTTCGCACGATCCATCGATACTACTACTAGTAATCTGGTAATCCCGACTAAAACGGCGAGGCCGGGTCTTTTTCCAGCGCGATATGCTGGGAGGTTGGCTTAGTTGGCTTTTTTAGGATGAGTAATGCTCCACCTACGTAATCCCAGTTACGTAATTAACGTAATGTGAAACGTGTGGGCTATTGATTGGAGATTGGGGGGAGGTAGGGGCCCACCACCATGAAAATCAAGGGGGAGAGAGAGGCAATTTACGTTAACCCTTTCGTAGGTTCCCGTAGATGTAGAAAGATGTGAAATGCGTGAATGTGTAGTGGACGTACTATTGGAGTGCCGAAGATAAATTGCGCATGTAGACCCTATGTGTTTATTTACTTCGCATGTTAGCTTTGTCTCGGGTCAAACCTTCTAAGTTTATACACACAAAAACGAATCATCATTCCATACATTTTCATACTCCTACAATATATCTTACTATAATTTTGAAAGTTCATATAAACCAGACGAGATTCATGCAAACACGGCAGACTTTCATTACATTTTGAACTTTTATAGGACAGAAAAATAAAACAAACCCGACCCTAAACCTATTCTATGGCGGCGACTGATACGTCTCCGTCGTATCTATAAGTTTTGATTGTTCCATGCCAACATTATACAACTTTCATATACTTTTGGCAACTTTTTATACTATTTTTGGGACTAACATATTGATCCAGTGCCTAGTGCCAGTTCCTGTTTGTTGCATGTTTTATGTTTCGCAGAAACCCCATATCAAATGGAGTCCAAACGGGATAAAAACGGACGGAGAATTATTTTGGAATATTTGTGATTTTTGTGAAGTAAAATCAACGCGAGACGGTGCCCGAGGTGGCCACGTGGGTGGGGTCCACGCCCACTCCAGGCAGGCGCGCCCCTGACCCTCGTGGGCCACCCGTAAGGCGGTTGATGCTCTACTTTGGCCGCAAGAAAGCTAATTTTTGGAAAAAGATCTGAGCGAAGGTTTCAATCCGATCGGAGTTATGGATCTATATATATACACGAAACGGTGAAAGGGCAGCAGGGAGAACGCAGAAACAGAGAGAAACAGAGAGAGACAGAGAGACAGATCCAATCTCAGAGGGGCTCTCGCCCCTCCCATGCCATGGAGGCCAAGGACCAGAGGGGAAACCCTTCTCCCATCTAGGGAGGAGGTCAAGGAAGAAGAAGACGAAGGGGCCCCCTCTCCCCTTCTCTTCCGGTGGCGCCGGAACACTGCCGTGGCCACCATCATCATCTCCGCGATCTACACCAACACCTCCGCCATCTTCACCAACATCTCCATCACCTTCCCCCCTCTATCTACAGCGGTCCACTCTCCCGCAACCCGCTGTACCCTCTACTTGAACATGGTGCTTTATGCTTCATATTATGATCCAATGATGTGTTGCCATCCTATGATGTCTGAGTAGATTTTCGTTGTCCTATCGGTGGTTGATGAATTGCTATGATTGATTTAATTTGCTTGTGGTTATGTTGCTGTCCTTTGGTGCCCATCATATGAGCGCGCGCGTGGATCACACCATAGGGTTAGTTGTATGTTGATAGGACTATGTATTGGAGGGCAAGAGTGACAGAAGCTTCAGCCTAGCATAGAAATTGATGTATACGGGATTGAAGGGGGACCAATATATCTTAATGCTATGGCTGGGTTTTACCTTAATGAACGTTAGTAGTTGCGGACGCTTGCTAATAGTTCCAATCATAAGTGCATATAATTCCAAGTAAGGGATGACATGCTAGCAGTGGCCTCTCCCACATAAAACTTGCTATCGGTCTAGTAAACTAGTCAATTGCTTAGGGACAATTTCGCAACTCCTACCACCACTTTTCCACACTCGCTATATTTACTTTATTATGTCTTTACTTAAACAGCCCCTACTTTTTATTTACGTGCTCTTTATTATCTTGCAAACCTATCCAAAAACACCTACAAAGTACTTCTAGTTTCATACTTGTTCTAGGTAAAGCGAATGCTAAGCGTGCGTAGAGTTGTATCGGTGGTCGATAGAACTTGAGGGAATATTTGTTCTACCTTTAGCTCCTCGTTGGGTTCGACACTCTTACTTATTGAAAGAGGCTACAATTGATCCCCTATACTTGTGGGTTATCAGCGACCGACGTCCTCCATCTGCAATCTCCATGTACGGGGCAGGGTTCAAGACCCGTGAAGTGAAGGTGCGGTCTCCGGCGAGGAAGAGTAGAACACGGGAGACGGACCGACCAGTTGGCACACCATGCCCTGCCGCCTCCCATGCCCTACTCATCCTCGGAGGAGTCCTCAACCTCGGCGGTGCCGGTGGACATGAGGTTGATGATGATGGACGTGGACGGTCCGTCGGTTTACCTGCCACATGCACCACCGAACGTTGGACGTCGGCAAGTAGGACGCGTGGCTGATGGTGCTCCCATCGTCGGCCGCCAGCGTGACCACCGCTTGTGCAATCGCGTCCGCGTCCGCCTATGCCGCTATTACGTTGTGATCAGTGACTTGACCAAGGGCAGCGACCTCGAGCTTCATCCCCGAAGACAAGCTCTCCCGCAGAGCGTTCGCGCTCGCGGTCATGGGGAATGTGGTGTCAGGTAGTAGGAGGATGTGCTATGGTGTGGAGTTTAGCTGGGCGTTGCCGCTTTAAGTAGCGCATTCCAGTGAGGCCAAGCGTACGGGTGGATCATTAAGTCACCGGAGTTGGTTCCTCGGGCACCGAGCCTCTTAATGATGGCATACGGATAGACGGCATGAATGAGGACAGCTGGCGCCGGCTGGGAACGCACCGCACGACGGCGCGAGGGACGAGGGTTTTTGGTGTGCCAGGATAGTCAGCTGCGGTCGTGGCAACGTTGGATATGCCCTTTGCTCACATGCGATCCCCACATGTCATTGAAAAAGCAAGACGACCCGGCATGGTCTCGGGTCCCGGGGATGCAGTTGGCCACGCTAGAACACCCCACGGACGTGTCGTGGCGCGCGCGCACTTCGGCGCCCCGTGCATCCCCGATGAGTTGGGTGTTGATCTGTTGGTCGTGCCATAGCGCTAACGCCACCCTCGGCACCCTGAAGCCGACCGTGTCCAGCGACGATGAGCGTGTCGCCCACCGCAGTCACCGTGTCCAGAGGCGGTGCGGGAGCTACGTGATACGTCTCCAACGTATCTATAATTTATGAAGTATTCATGCTATTATATTATCTGTTTTGGATGTTTATGGGCTTTACTAAACACTTTTATATTATTTTTGGGACTAACCTATTAACCGGAGGCCCAGCCCAAATTGCTGTTTTCTTGCCTATTTCAGTGTTTCAAAGAAAAGGAATATCAAACGGAGTCCAAACGGAATGAAACCTTCAGCAGAGTTATTTTTGGAACGGAAGCAATCCAGGAGACTTGGAGTAGACGTCAGGGAAGCTTCGAGGAAGCCACGAGGCAGGGAGGCGCGCCCTACCCCCCTGGGCGCGCCCCCACCCTCGTGGTCCCCTCGTGGCTCCCCTGACCGACTTCTTTCGCCTATATATATCCATATAACCTAAAAACATCGAGCAGAATAGATCGGGAGTTCCACCGCCGCAAGCCTATGTAGCCACCAAAAACCAATCGGGACCCTGTTCCGGCACCCTGCCGGAGGGGGAATCCCTCACCGGTGGCCATCTTCTTCATCCCGGCGCTCTCCATGACGAGGAGAGAGTAGTTCACCCTCGGGGCTGAGGGTATGTACCAGTAGCTATGTGTTTGATCTCTCTCTCTCTCTCTCTCTCTCGTGTTCTTGATTCGGCACGATCTTGATGTATCATGAGCTTTTCTATTATAGTTGGATCTTATGATGTTCCTCCCCCTCTACTCTCTTCTAATGGATTGAGTTTTCCCTTTGAAGTTACCTTAGCGGATTGATTCTTTAAGGATTTGAGGACACTTGGTGTATGTCTTGCATGTGCGTATCTGTGGTGACAATGGGATATCACGTGATTCACTTGATGTATGTTTTGGTGATCAACTTGCGGGTTCCGCTCGTGAACTTATGCATAGGGATTGGCACACGTTTTCGTCTAGATTCTCCGGTAGAAACTGTGGGGCACTCTTTGAAGTTCTATGTGTTGGTTGAATAGATGAATCTGAGATTGTTTGATGCATATCGTATAATCATACCCACGGATACTTGAGGTGACATTGGAGTATCTAGGTGACATTAGGGTTTTGGTTGATTTGTGTCTTAAGGTGTTATTCTAGTACGAACTCTATGATAGATTGATCCAAAAGAATAACTTTGAGGTGGTTTCGTACCCTACAATAATCTCTTAGTTTGTTCTCCGCTATTAGTGACTTTGGGGTGACTCTTTGTTGCATGTTAAGGGATAGTTATATGATCCAATTATGTTATTATTGTTGAGAGAACTTGCACTAGTGAAAATACGAACCCTAGGCCTTCTTTCAACACATTGCAATACTATTTGTGCTCACTTTTATCGCTTGCTACCTTGCTGTTTTTATATTTTCAGATTACAAAAACCTATATCTACCATCCATATTGCACTTGTAGCATCATCTCTTTGCCGAACTAGTGCACCTATACAATTTACCATTGTATTGGGTGTGTTCGGGACACAAGAGACTCTTTGTTATTTGGTTGTAGGGTTGTTTGAGAGAGACCATCTTCATCCTACGCCTCCCACGGATTGATAACCCTTAGGTCATCCACTTGAGGGAAATTTGCTACTGTCCTACAAACCTCTGCACTTGGAGGCCCAACAACGTCTACAAGAAGAAGGTTGTGTAGTAGACATCAAGCAGTTTGTGGCGCTGTTGCCGGGGAGGTAGCGCTTGAAGGTATATCTTTAGATCTTGCAATCGAATCTTTTAGTTTCTTTTTTTAGCACTAGTTTAGTTTATAAAAGAAAACTACAAAAAAATGGAATTGAGTTTGCCTTATACGCTTCATCTTTTTAATATCTTTCGTGAGAATGATGGGAAGGAAAATTGTGCTCAATTGCTAGAGGAAGAATGCATTAGAATGTTTTGCACTAAATATTTGAATGGTGAGCATTATTGCAATGTTGTTAGTATGAATTCCTTGAATATCCATGATGCTAATGATATGCAAAGCCACAAGCTTGGGGATGCTATGTTTGATGAAGATGATATTTTTTGTCCCCCAAGTTTTGTTGAGCAAATTTATTATGATGATAGCATGCGTCCTATTTATGATGATTATATTGATGAAAGTGGGTTTGGAAGAGTGTCAACTTTAGCAAGTAATGATCCCACTATTTTGGAGGATGTTGAATCTTATTGTGATAATTATGAAAGTGGATTTGGAGAGGTCATGACTTTATTTACTGATGAATCCACTATTTCGGAAGAGGTTCCAATTGATTATGAGAATAAAGTTGCTATCTATGATGATTATTGTGATGACATGTATGATATAAAGAATAATGATAACCATGAAACTTTTCATCACGATTTTAGTTTTCAATTGGATGATGCCTCACATGATAGTTATTTTGTTGAGTTTGCTTCCACTACTATTCATGAGAAGAAATTTGCTTATGTGGAGAGTAATAAAAATTATATGCTTGTGGCTCATGAAAAGAATGCTTTATGTGATAGTTATATTGTTGAATTCATTCATGATGCTACTGAAAATTATTATGAGGGAGGAACATATGCTTTTAGGAATGGCAATAATATCAAGTTTCCTCTATATGTGCTTATAGTTTCGAAGTTATGCTTGTTTTGCTTTCCTATGCTAGTTGATTATTGTTCCCATAAGTTGTTTGCTCACAAAATACCTATGCATAGGAAGTGGGTTAGACTTAAATATGCTAGTCATATTCTTCATGATGCTCTCTTTATGTTTCAATTCTTATCTTTTATGTGAGCATCATTGAAATCATCATGCCTAGCTAGGGGCATTAAATGTTAGCGTTTGTTGGGAGGCAACCCAATTTTATTTTTTTCCTTGCTTTTTTCTCCTTTTTAGCAATAAATAATCTATCTAGCCTCTGGTTAGATGTGGTTCTATGTTTTAATTAGTGTTTGTGCCAAGTAGAACCTTTGGGAAGACTTGGGTGAAGTCTTTATGATCTTGCTGTAAAAAACAGAAACTTTAGCGCTCACGAGATTAGCTGCCATTTTTTACTGGAGAGTGCTTTTAGGTCAATTATTTTTGCAGATGATTTATAGATAAATTTCTCAGGTCCACCAATTTATTTTAGAATTTTTGGAGTTCCAGAAGTATACGTTTGATACAGATTACTACAGACTGTTCTGTTTTTGACAGATTCTGTTTTCAGTGTGTTGTTTGCTTATTTTGATGATTCTATGAGTAGTATCGGAGGGCATGAACCATAGAGAAGTTGGAATACAGTATATATTACACCAATATGAATTTATAGTGAGTTCACAACAGTACCTATGTGGTGGTTTTATTTTCTTATACTAACGGAGCTGACGAGTTTTCTGTTGAGTTTTGTGTTGTGAAGTTTTCAAGTTTTGGGTAAAGATTCGATGGACTATGGAATAAGGAGTGGCAAGAGCCTAATCTTGGGTATTCTCAAGGCACCCCAAGGTAATATTAAAGGATAAACAAGAGCCTAAGCTTGCGGATGCCCCGGAAGGCATCCCCTCTTTCGTCTTCGTTCATCGGTAACTTTACTTGGAGCTCTATTTTTATTCACCACATGATATGTGTTTTGCTTGGAGCGTCAATTTATTTTGTTAGAATTTGCTTGCTGTTATTTAGAACAATGTTTTGCATCTTTTATTTCAATAAAAGTGTCATTGATAGCCTTTACTATGCCTATTTTCCAAGTCTTCATGTTGCTGTTTGAAAACAGAAAGTTTACCGCTGTTGCAAAAATTCCCTAGAAAAGTCAGAATCTGATAAAATGTTGAAACCTTTTGCATAATAAGCTCTGATAAATTTACTACAGTAGGAATTTTCTTTCATAATTTTTGGAGCTAGGGAAGTATGGATCTTGCTGCATTCTTTACAGACTGTCCTGTTTAGGCAGATTGCTGTTATGTTTGCATTGTTTGCATATGTTTGCTTCTTTAATGATTCTATTTGAGGATAGGACTATTACATATGCAGAGGTATTTAGTATGCAATTTTTAATAATAATTTTAGTGATTTGCTACAGTAGAGTATGATAAGGTTTTTGCATTGGTTTATACTAACTTATCTCACGAGTCCTTGTTGAGTTTTGTGTGGATGAAGCTTTTGAGATTTAGGGAGACCGTGATATGAGAGGAATTAAGGAGACACCAAATTTCAAGCTTGGGGATGCCCAAGGCATCCGAAGATAATATTTCAAGAAGTCTCAAGCGTCTAAGCTTGGGGATGCCCCGGTTGGCATCCCACCTTTCTTCTTCGACAACTATCGGTTAGTATCGATCGATCCTAAGTTTTTGCTTCTTCATGTGATGTTTGCTATTCTTAGAATGCCATTTTATTTTGTTTTTCTTGCTGTTTTAATAAAGTATCAAGATCTGAAATTATTAAATGGGAGAGTCTTCACATAGCTAAATAATTATGTAACTACTCATTGATCTTCACTTATATCTTTTTGGAGTAGTTTGTCATTTACTCGTGTGCTTCACTTATATCCTATGAGTAAATAGTTGAATGACTTGAATATCATAAATCTGAAATTATATATGTTTTATATGCTTATCCCATGGGGAGTAATGACTTCACATATAAGAAGTAGAGGTGGTAAATTTATTGAAGGTTAGCAAACATTGTATTGGTCACTTGAACAATTCATGAAAAAATATTGAGGGAAGAGAGATTTCACATATAAATATACTATCTTGGACATCTTTTATGATTGTGATCACTCATTAAAAAATGACATGCTAAAAGGTTGATGTTGGACAAGGAAGACAACGTAATGGGCTATGTTTTCTTATATCTGAAATAAAGTATATTGTCATGGATCATTCAACATGCTGAGGTTGCCTTTCCCCCTCATGCTAGCCAAATTCTTTGCACCAAGTAGAGATACTACTTGTGCTTCCAAACATCCCTTAAACCAGTATTGCCATGAGAGTCCACCATACGTACCTATGGATTGAGTAAGATCCTTCAAGTAAGTTGTCATCGGTGCATGCAATAAAAATTGCTCTCTAAATATGTATGATCTATTAGTGTGGAGAAAATAAGATTTATACGATCTTGTGATGTGGAAGCAATAAAAGCGACGGACTGCATAATAAAGGTCCCCATCACAAGTGGCAATATAAAGTGACGTTCTTTCGCATTAAGATTTTGTGCATCCAACTATAAAAGCGCATGACAACCTCTGCTTCCTTCTGCGAAGGGCCTATCTTTTATTCTTGTCTTTTACATTATGCAAGAGCCATTGTGATCTTCACCTTTCCTTTTTACATTTTATCCTTTGGCAAGCACATTGTGTTGGAAAGATCCTGATATATATATCCAATTGGATGTAAGGCATCATGAACTATTATTGTTGACATTACCCTTGAGGTAAAAGGTTGGGAGGCGAATCTATAAGCCCCTATCTTTCTCGGTGTCTGATTAAAACCTTGAACCCATAAATATCATGTGAGTGTTATCAATTGTGAAAGACTAAATGATAGTTGAGTATGTGAAGTTTGCTGAATCAAAGCTCTGACATAGACCCTTCCTGAAAATAGGATGAATTGTAATTGTTTGATGACTAATAACACGGTTTGTTAGTTTTCAAGAAAGTGTATGATCTATACTTTAACATGTGAATAGCTTGTTACTTGATCATGAAAAGTTCTATAAGTTGAGCTACTGTTATGATATATAATGATGCTAGAAAAGGTGATTGAAATTATTATTGATCAAACTTGTGCACCTCCTACCATTCACACTTCATAAATTCTTTCTTTTATTATTTACCTACTCGAGGACGAGCAGGAATTAAGCTTGGGGATGCTGATACGTCTCCAACATATCTATAATTTATGAAGTATTCATGCTATTATATTATCTGTTTTGGATGTTTATGGGCTTTGCTAAAAACTTATATATTATTTTTGGGACTAACCTATTAACCGGAGGCCCAGCCCAAATTGTTGTTTTCTTGCCTATTTCAGTGTTTCGAAGAAAAGGAATATCAAACGGAGTCCAAACGGAATGAAACCTTCAGGAGAGTTATTTTTGGAACTCAAGCAATCCAGGAGACTTGGAGTAGATGCCAGGGAAGCTTCGAGGAAGTCACGAGGCAGGGAGGCGTGCCCTACCCCTGGGCACGCCCCCACCCTCGTGGGCCCCTCGTGGCTCCCCTGACCGACTTCTTTCGCCTATATATATCCATATACCCAAAAAACATCGAGGAGCAGAATAGATCGGGAGTTCCGCTGCCGCAAGCCTCTTTAGCCACCAAAAACCAATCGGGACCCTGTTCCGGCACCCTGCTGGAGGGGGAATCCCTCACCGGTGGCCATCTTCATCATCCTGGCGCTCTCCATGACAAGGAGGGAGTAGTTCATCCTCGGGGCTGAGGGTATGTACCAGTAGCTATGTGTTTGATCTCTCTCTCTCTCTCTCTCTCTCTCTCTCTCTCTCGTGTTCTTGATTCGGCACGATCTTGATGTATCGCGAGCTTTGCTATTATAGATGGATCTTATGATGTTTCTCCCCCTCTACTCTCTTGTAATGGATTGAGTTTTCCCTTTGAAGTTATCTTATCGGATTGAGTCTTTAAGGATTTGAGAACACTTGATGTATGTCTTGCATGTGCGTATCTGTGGTGATAATGGGATATCACGTGATTCACTTGATGTATGTTTTGGTGATCAACTTGCGGGTTCCGCTTGTGAACTTATGCATAGGGGTTGGCACACGTTTTCGTCTTGACTCTCCGGTAGAAACTTTGGGGCACTCTTTGAAGTTCTATGTGTTGGTTGAATAGATGAATCTGAGATTGTTTGATGCATATCGTATAATCATACCCACATATACTTGAGGTGACATTGGAGTATCTAGGTGAAATTAGGGTTTTGGTTTATTTGTGTCTTAAGGTGTTATTCTAGTGCGAACTCTTTGATAGATTGATCCAAAAGAATAACTTTCAGGTGGTTTTGTACCCTACAATAATCTCTTCGTTTGTTCTCCGCTATTTGTAACTTTGGGGTGACTCTTTGTTGCATGTTGAGGGATAGTTATATGATCCAATTATGTTATTATTTTTGAGAGAACTTGCACTAGTGAAAGTACGAACCCTAGGCCTTGTTTCAACACATTGCAATACCGTTTGTGCTCACTTTTATCGCCTGCTACCTTGCTGTTTTCATATTTTCATATTACAAAAACCTATATCTACCATCCATATTGCACTTGTATCATCATCTCTTCGCCGAACTAGTCCACCTATACAAATTTACCATTGTATTGGGTGTGTTGGGGACACAAGAGACTCTTTGTTATTTGGTTGCAGGGTTGTTTGAGAGAGACCATGTCAGGACCGGTTTTTCGGGATATTAATTTTCCAGAAAATGGCCCTTGTGCTCACCAGCCCCAGGATTACTGTTAGCTGATGAGGCACCAACTTGATACAGAAATTCCAAGCAAAGTACAAAATATGTAGTACAAGACCATTGTGGCCTATGAGTACAACACTTGGTTTCTAGCGGTTGATGGCGGAAGCGGTTTGTGGTTCATCTGCGTCTATGGGACTCCATTTACCACAAGAACAGCTGACCAGGATAACTCCTATCTTCGCGAGGCTGCTATCACCTTTACATGGGTTCCGGGGCTGTCGTCGTAACGCTCTTCTCCACCCAAGAAATCTGGCCAAGACAATAGCCAGGGACAAGCCAGTGAGTACTTTTGAATGTACTCGCAAACATCAAGAACATGGGTATAATATATCAAGGGGTAACCATACTCCGAAATATTCTATGATCATAACGTCAGTCACAAAATGAACGAAGTCCAATATGTACGCATGCGGGTAAGATATGAATATGCAATACGGGAATAGAATGCACTGATCGAGTGTCTGACATGACTCCTCGAAAGGGTGCAAATAAATTAACAATGCCGCAGTCGGGCGTCTGAGCGACGCCACATAAAGGGCTTATAAAGAATAATTAAATAACAAGCATGCCGCAGTCGGGCGTCTGAGCGACACCACATAAAGGGCTTATAAAGAATAGTTAAATAACAAGCATGCCGCAGTCGGGCGTCTGAGCGACACCACATAAAGGGCTTATAAAGGATAATTAAATAACAAGCATGCCGCAGTCGGGCGTCTGAGCGACACCACATAAAGGGCTTATAAAGGATAATTAAATAACAAGCATGCCGCAGTCGGGCGTCTAAGCGACACCAGATAAAGGGCTTATAAAGGATAATCACAGTGAATATCCAGGAGGTAGAACCGTCCCAGGGATACCCAATAATTCAAATAAAGTAAATGGTTAGTCCACAATAATAATAATTCATAATCCACACGTGTCACAGTTCATAATCAATGTTTTGGTTTAGCAGTTTTTCCTCCGAAGACCGACGCTAAGACCGACACTTGACCCATCCCAGACTGTAGTCCTTAACCGTGGACACGGCTATTCGAATAGATGTATAATCTCTGCAGAGGGTGTACTCTTTACCCACGGGTAACGGATTTCTTTAGTCCATCGGGACTAATTCTGTTTACGGCCTTTTAATTGAAAACACGCCTGACCTGCACACACCAGCTTAACTTACCGGTGTCTGGAATCACCCATGACACCTGTCAAGCAAAACTCTAAGTGGGGAGGCTACAACCTCGACGTAGCATGGGATCACAAAATTTATACCGCGCGCAAACTAGGGGAGCTACCCCTTCGGCTACAACCGAAACACCCATGCCCCCGGACCGGATGACTGGCTTTAATCCATGGCCATGGGACCCTCATCACGACCTCTCTGTACGGTGTGTGCTAGAAAGGGGTTGACAACTTACTGAACCGTACCCTACCTATGGCAGGGACAAGTGGTAGTACGAAGCAAGTATGGGGGTTACTGGAACAAGACTCGATCTACGGCCGACTCAGGAGGTTCAAGTATTCCCTGCACGATTATCATAACAAATATATTTCCAATAACAGATAAGCTTAACACTCATCAAGCCTCACCATGCCATACCGGACATACTCGTCTCAACGAGAAACTAGGGACAAGCTCGTGTCCACCCAAGACCACGACTTTCCCGACTTCCTTCCGGTATGTATGAGAAGCTTACGAGGATGATCACTATCACCAGCATATCCATTTATAACAGCAAAGAAATCTCCATTGTGCACTCATGCGTATGATTTTATCGTCACATAAAATAGCGTATGCTCCAAGTCAAGGTGATGTTGTAACCGTATCAACAACATCCAAAAATATTATGCCAGGGTTCAGAATGCTTGCCTTCAAGTGTATGCATGTGGGGGTGCACTTTTTGAAGGTTGCCTTTTTCTCCAAAATCCTATTTTGAGAAATATTCAAATAACACATATTTCAAAAACAGTACAAAAATTTGTCCCAAATATTTTTGAAATAAATCTCAAAATAAACTAGATGAAATTTGAAAGAGGTAGGAAAAAGAATCAACTCATTTGGAGTTTTATTTTAAAAGATATAGCCAGTCAAAGATTAGTCAAAGTTCTGTTTTTAATAAAACCAGAAAAGAAAACGTTTCGGGGGAAAAATACGCTTTTGAAGCAGAGGAGACGTACTCGGGACTTTGCGCTTCCACTAAAGCCAGCGTGGGTGGCGCGTGGGTCACTGACAGTGGGTCCAGCGGGCCCACTGGTCAGGTTTGACTAGTCTATTCTCCCTCCTCCCCCTCTGCCCGAACGGAGGCAGGACTCCGGCGATCGCCGTCGACGAACGGCGCCTCCTCGCGGGGTCCTGAGGGCGGGGATGGATCCGCAAGTTTAGGGCGGTCCTCCCGGTGGGCGCTAGGCAGGTGGGGACGGAGGAAGTCACCGGCGGCGAGCTCCGCGGCGGACGGTGGTTCGGGAGCAAAAGGGGCTTCGGGCTACGGTGGTCCTTGGTCGAGGCTGAGGCGCTGGGCAGCTCCGCAAGACTATGGGGAGACGGGTGGTGGTGTTGGATGGGCGGGGGAGGGTCCGGTTGCGACGCACTGCACTGGATTGAGGCGGCGACCGAACTGGCCGGAGACGGGCAAGAAAGCTTCCCGACGTCGATTGCTGGGTGTTGGGGGCACTAGGGGATTAGAATGAGGTTGCCTGAGTGCTAGGTTGAGCTCGGGGTCCCCTTATATAGGCGTTCGAGGTCGGTCCCGCGGCGGCCGTGGATAGGATCGCCGGCGACCGCTGTTCTGTAGCTGCAGGACTACGTGGCGGCGACGTGTGCGTGCCGACGGGCTTGTGGATAGGCTCGGGCTGTTCCCAGGGGGCAGCTGGCGCGCGCGGGTGGCTTGGGTGGCGCCGTCCATGGCAGAGCCCGCTGCCGATGCCGGCGTGCCGCCAAGGGAGCCCTGACGGCGGCGCTGTAGGGCGCCAGGGAGGCTTGGAGGGTTCTGGCGAGTGGGCGAGGACCGGGCGTGGCTTTGCAGGCGAGCAAGAGCCGGGGGGGCGACGCGGCGACCCGTGCGCACGCACGTGCAAAACGCACGCTCTGGCCGCGCCCAGAGCACGCACGCCAGGTGCTCGACGAAAATCCAGCGCGTGCTAGAGGGCTAGGGTGATGCTGGTAGTTAACAGGCCAGGGTTAGGGATAGCTAGGAGGTTAGTGGACATGCTGGATGGGTCAGGGGCTCAAGTCCATAATGCAAACTAGAAAACATGCCAAAACTGTTCCTGCACACAGGGTGTTCGACAGAATGCCATGGGCATCTAGGCAACTCTTGGGGTGGCCAAAATCTCCAGATCCTAGTCTCTTTAGGAGCTAAAGAAGGTGGTAAGATTAGTTTGGCAAAAACAGAAATTTGTTAGTGCAAGTTTTTGAGAAAACCAGTTTTGGGCAGAAACTAAAAGTTATCATTGCATGCACTAAAAATACTCCAATGGGTCCAATCTCCTGGACTTAAGGGTTTGGTAGGGAGGACTATAAGTAGGAAAAAGCTCATGGGCACCAGAGCAAAATAAATGAGGGTTGCAGTACAAATCACCAAACTGGACCAGAATGAAAATGAGGTTGATTCACTCAAATTATTCAAAGAACAACACTGGGTTATTGCATGAAGCTGAATTATAAGCATCTACTGACACCTCCAAACACTTGGAAGAATTTTTAAAAGAATATTTAAATAGGTTGTAGTGCAAAAATACCCACTGGACCAGATTTGAAAAGTTGATGTAGAGCTCAAAATCTCCAATAACCAAAAGATGATTTTGCATAAAAGTGATGTGGGAACATCACATGACATCCCCAAATTTTGGTGAAAATTTTAAATGCATTAATCAAATGGTTGCAGTGCAAAAGAGGCTCCAAATTTATGAAAGATCATTTTAAAAGAATAAAGCTCATGAAAAACAATTATGCAAATAAATCCACTGATAAAGAATTATTTTTATAAAGAGGGCATACAAGTCCAATAATACTTTTGGAAAGTTTCCACTTGAGGTAAAAACCCACAATATTAAAGAGAAGAGGGGTTCTGAAATCAAAAGAGAAATCCAGAAAAATGAAAATTTAATTTCCTGGCAAAATTTTAATTAATAAAACAAGGTCAAATTTTTGGGGTGTTACAGACCATCTGGATCCTACGCCTCCCATGGATTGATAAACCTTAGGTCATCCACTTGAGGGAAATTTGCTACTGTCCTACAAACCTCTGCACTTGGAGGCCGAACAACGTCTACAAGAAGAAGGTTGTGCAGTAGACATCACTATGCCACGTTGCTGGCCCCCACGACCCACATGAACGGTTGCCGGAGGCAAGGAGGTCATGGGCCAGCTCCTCCATTGGACTAGTATACGCCACGTTGTCCTAATAGGTGTGCCCCACATGTCGGTTTCCCTGTTTTCCCAGCAAAATTCAAGTGTCAGTGCTCCGCGTTGCGCATTAGGCGCAGAACAGGTGGTTTTTATGCCCTGGTTCAAATGTGGTACGGTACCAAGTTGTTACCCTAGCCCCAAGTGTGGTGGTTTTGGGTACGGTACCACCGTTTTCCTTTTCATCTAGTGAAGCATAACACTTGATTAAGTAGTCGGATGGTGTGCTTATGTAGGTGTCTGACTGTTTGAAGGAATAATTGAGGTGTGCCTGGTCCGTGCCCGCATTTAGGGGTCCAACTTACCATGTTCCGGCAGTAGTAACTATACTAGTCCCTGCGTACTCCCTCTGTTTTCATTTATGCCACATTGTAGCTTTGCTCAAAGTCAAACTTTATAAACTTTGACAAAGTTTATAGACAGAAATAATAACATATACAATAACACATCAATACCATTAGATTCATTATTGATTATACTTTCACATCATATAGATTTGCTATTGTAAATGTTCATATTTTTCTATAAATTTGGTCAAATTTTATGAAGTTTGACTTTAGTCAAACCTAATATGCAGAGTAAATAAAAACGGAGGGAGTATCTTACTCCATGACCAAGACGGAAGGGAAAACGAGACAACTTATTGTTTGATTTGAGCCATTCAAGTATACTCATGTGGTGTTGCTTATTTCTCATTTCTCTCCAACCCTCTTCTCCATCAATCATGCATGCCGCCCTCCGGTCGGGTCGATCCTCCCGCATGCCTCATTTGAACATTCCGCCGAGTATCATTCGCATGTGGGCCTGGACCATGCTTGTATTTCCAATGTTGTAATTTGTCCCACATGCATACAGAAAAACGGTTCATTTAAAGTTTCACTTTGCCTCCACTACGTGTTTCTTCCCATCTTAGTTTTGACTCCCATTCGATTCATGCCCCGACACATCTTGACGAGATCGATTGATGTTGAGAGATCAAGTGCGTGTCGTGCAAGGAGATAAAGGTTTGGTGTGTTTATGAGATAGAAATGACCCGGGGGGTCTATTGGTATCGGCGGGAGTATATTGTACGTTCAAAAGCGAAACAAACGTACTGTACCCACCCTGGTCCTCTTTCAATCAATCTCCGGACCCCGAGATGAAACCGAGAGAGAACGAGTGGGTGCATGTCTGATACCTAAGGCGGATTCAAAATTTTGAACCGGTGATCATAACATCAGCAAATCATATACAAAGGGTATTCAATGTTTGTTTCGCTTCTGAACATACAATATAAGTTTTATGTGTAGTCAAAGTATCTCTACTTTGATCAAACTTATAGAAAAAAGTATCAACATTCAACAACGCCCAAATCAATATTGTTAGATTTGTACGTACTCCTAGATTTGTATTCAAACAAAGATGGTTTCCAATTTGTTTTCAAACACATGAATGTGCTTGTTCTCGCACATGCTCTTCATGTTGGGGAATGTAGCATGCAATTACAAAAAGATTTCCTACGATCACGCAAGATCTATCTAGGAGATGCATAGCAACGAGAGGGGGAGAGTGTGTCTGCGTACCCTTGTAGACCGAAAGCGGGAGCGTTAGTTTAACGCGGTTGATGTAGTCAAACATCTTCATGATCCAACCGATCTTAGTACCGAACGTACGGCACCTTCGAGTTCAGCACATGTTCAGCTCGATGACGTCCCTCAAACTCTTGATCCAGAAGAGGGTCGAGGGAGAGTTTTGTCAGCAAGACGGTGTGGTGACGGTGATGGTGATGTGATCCGCGCAGGGCTTCACCTAAGCACTACGACGCTATGACCGGAGGAGTAAACTATCCAGGGGGGCACCACACACGGCTAAGAGAACAATTGATGTGCTTTGGGGTGCCCCTGCCCCCGTATATAAAGGAGGAGGGGAGGAGGCCGGCCACCAGGGGCGTGCCAAGGAGAGGGGAGTCCTACTAGGACTCCAGTCCTAGTAGGATTCGCCCCCCTTTTTTTCCTTTCTACCGGAGGGGGAAAAGGGGAAGGAGAGGGAGTAGGAGAAGGAAAGGGTGGTGGCGCCCCCTTCCCAATTCCAATTCGGCCTCCTCCCTTGTGGGGGGCGCACCATCCCCTTGTGGGCTGGTTAGCCTCCCTCCTATGGCCCATATGGCCCATATCTTTCCCCGGGGGGTTCCGGTAACCCCTCCGGTACTCCGTTATGTACCCGATACACTCCGGAACCCTTCCGGTGTCCGAATACTACCTTCCAATATATCAATATTTACCTCTCGACCATTTCGAGACTCCTCATCATGTCCGTGATCTCATCCGGAACTCCGAACAATCTTCGGTCACCAAAACAAATAACTCATAATACAAATCGTCATCGAACATTAAGCGTGCGGACCCTACGGGTTCGAGAACTATGTAGACATGACCGAGACACATCTCCGGTCAATAACCAATAGCGGAACCGAGATGCTCATATTGGTTCCTACATATTCTACGAAGATCTTTATCGTTCAAACCGCAATGACAACATACGTCATTCCCTTTTTTCATCGGTATGTTACTTGGCCGAGATTCGATTGTCGGTATCCTCATACCTAGTTCAATCTGTTTACCGGCAAGTCTCTTTACTCGTTCCATAATACACCATCCCGTGACTAACCATTTGTCACATTGCTTTCAAGGCTTATTATGATGTGCATTAACGAGAGGGCCCAGAGATACCTCTCCGATACTTGGAGTGACAAATCCTAATCTCGATCTATGCCAACCCAACAAACACCTTCAGAGATACCTGTAAAGCATCTTTATAATCACCCAGTTACGTTGTGACGTTTGATAGCACATAAGGTATTCCTCCGGTATCCAGGAGTTGCATAATCTCATAGTTAAAGGAATATGTATGTGACACGAAGAAAGCAATAGCAATAAAACTTAGCGATCATTATGCTAAGCTAATGCATGGGTCTTGTCCATGACATCATTCTGCTAATGATGTGATCCCGTTCATCAAATGACAACACATGTCTATGGTTAGGAAACTTAACCATCTTTGATTAACGAGCTAGTCTAGTAGAGGCTTACTAGAGACACGGTTTTTTGTCTATGTATCCAAACATGTATCAAGTTTCCGGTTAATACAATTCTAGCATGAATGATAAACATTTATCATGATATAAGGAAATATAAAATAACAACTTTATTATTGCCTCTAGGGCATATTTCCTTCAGTCTCCCACTTGCACTAGAGTGAATAATCTAGTTCACATCGCCATGTGATTCAACACCAATAGTTCACATCTTTATGTGATTAACACCCATATTTCACATCGCCATGTGACCAACACCCAAAGGGTTTACTAGATTCAATAATCTAGTTCACATCTCTATGTGATTAACACCCAAAGAGTACTAAGGTGTGATCATGTTTTGCTTGTGAGAGAAGTTTAGTCAATGGGTCGGTCACAATCAGATCCGTGTGTATTTTGCAAATGTCTATGTCTACAATGCTCTGCATGGAGCTACTCTAGCTAATAGCTCCCACTTTCAATATGTATCCAGATTGAGACTCAGAGTCATCTGGATCAGTGTAAAAGCTTGCATCGACGTAACCCTTTAGGACGAACTCTTTGTCACTTCCATAACCGAGAAACATTTCCTTAGTCCTATTTAGGTACCTAAGGATAATTTTGATCGATATCCAGTGATCTACTCCTAGATCACTATTGTACCCCCTTGCCAAACTCATGGCAAGGTATACAATAGGTCTAGCACATAGCATGGCATACCTTATAGAACCTATGGCTGAGGCATAGGGAATGACTTTCATTATCTCTCTATCTACTGTCGTGGTCAGGTTTTGAGTCTTACTCAACTTCACACCTTACAATACAGGCTAGAATTCCTTCTTTGATTGATCCATTTTGAACTCCTTCAAAATCTTGTCAAGGTGTGTGCTTTGTAAAAGTCTTATTAAGCATCTCGATCTATCTCCATAGATCTTGATGCCCAATACATAAGTAGCTTTACTGAGGTCTTTTATTGAGAAAATCCTTTCAAACACTCCTTTATGCTTTCCAGAAAATTCTACATCATTTCCGATCAACAATATGCCATTCACATATACTTATCAGAAAGGCTTTAGTGCTCCCACTCACTTTCTTGTAAATACAGGCTTCACCGCAAGTTTGTATAAAACTATATGCTTTGATCAACTCATAAAAGCATATATTCCAACTCTGATATGCTTGCACCAGTTCCATAGATGGATCACTGGAGCTTGCACACTTTGTTAGCACCTTTAGGATCAACAAAACCTTTGGTTGCATGATACGTCTCCAATGTATCTATAATTTATGAAGTATTCATGCTGTTTTATTATTATTCTTGGATGTTGTACAATCATTTTATAGCAACTTTATATCATTTTTTGGGACTAACCTATTGATCCAGTGCCCAGTGCCAGTTGCTGTTTTTTGCTTGTTTTTTACATCGCAGGAAATAAATACCAAACAGAGTCCAAATGCAATGAAACTCCATGATGATTTTTTATGGGCCAGGAGACATCCTTTGGGCCAGAGCAGCACCTGAGGGGTGCCCCGAGGGGGGCACAACCCACCAGGGCGCGCTAGGGGTTGTGCCCACCTCGGTGGCCTCCCACACCCCCTCTTTGCACTATAAATTCCCAAATATTTTGAAACCCATCGGGGTTAACCTAGATCGGAAGTTCCGCTGCCGCAAGGCTCTGTATCCACTGAAAACCAATCTAGCTCTGTTCCGGCACCCTACCGGAGGGGGGGATCATCTCCGGTGGCCATCTTCATTATCCCGGCGGCCACCACGATGAGGAGGGAGTAGTCCACCCTCAGGGCTTAGGGTTGGTACCAGTAGATATGTTTTAATCTCTCTCGCTCTCGTGATCTATATCATGGGCTTTGTTAATATAGTCGGATCTTATGATGTTTCTCCTCTCTATACTCTTGATGTGATGAATTAAGTCTTTACCCTTTGAAGTTTTGTCTTGTCGGATTGAATATTCAGAGATGAGAACACATGATGTATGTCTTGCAGTATGAATACTTGAGGTGAAAATTGGGGTATCATATTGATTTACTTAATGTATATTATGGCACTCAACTTGCGGATTCCCGAGGTGACATTGGGGTAATCTATGCATAGGGGTTGATGCACGTTTTTATTTTCTTTTCTCCGATATAAACTTTGGGGTCTCTCTGTAGTTCTTTGTGTGGATTGAGTATTATGAATATGAATTTGCTTTGGTGTTATTTTAGTACGAACTCTTGATTAGATCAATCGGAAAGAATAGCTTGCATTATTTTAGTACGAACTCTAGGATAGATCGATCGGAAAGAATAGCTTTGAGGTGGTTTCGTACCCTACAAACAATTTCTATCTTTTGTTCTCCGCTAATAGGAACTCGGGAGTGATTCTTTATTTCACTTTGAGGGATAATCATATGATCCAACCTTGTTGGCATTGTTGAGAGGTTGCACTAGCGAAAGTACGGACCCTAGGCCTCATTTTCAAGCATTGCAATACCATTTTCAAGCATTGCAATACCAAGCAATCTCATCAATAAGAAGCTTGAAAAGATCAATTAAACCCATGCATGATGTGGTGAAGAAGAAATAATAGAGGTAAAAAGGTATCTCTCCCAAATAATGTTGCTCCTATTATTGTTGTGCCTCATGAAAATGAATCAAAAATAATTGTTGAAGATGATACACTTGATGATGATTTTGTTATGCCTATTGCTTGTTGTGATGATTATGATTGGGAAGATAATGATACTTCTTATAATATTGGAAATCTTTTTGGCACCAACTTAGGAAATTATGATGATAGCAATTGTTATACCGTTGGTGCCATTCATACTATTAATGATGAGAATGATTATGCTTATGATATTGTCGGCGTTCTGGGAACGGGGGTCACCAGACTTGCCTACCTGCGGCCCACGGCGTGGCTCTGCGAGCGGGCCCGTATGGCCCATTTTCACCAGCAAGCACTCAAGACCCTCGCGAGGGGCCAAGCCTCGCGAGGCAGAGGACACAAGACCTCTTCGGGATCGGCCTCATCAGGTTGGCTCGTGAGGGGCGGAGAGATCAAGGCAAGGCCAACCTCACGAGGTTCTCGTGACGTGAGCCATGACGATCAAGATCAGGCGGGCGCCAGCGCGCATAGTGTCCTTGTTTCCTCTTTGGTGCTAAGGAGGCAAGCGCAGGCGCGGAGTACCGAGGCATCAAGCAAAGGTTTCCATATCAGTGCAACGAGGCCAAGACCAGCAGGACGGCAAGACGGAGGTCACCATGGAGCCCAAGGTGGCGTCACCACCGGAGTCTTTTGCAGGAAAAGACTGCTTTTGTCAGGATAAGCTGTACTAGCTATCCCCTTTCAAATTGGCCGTTGTTGGCTCCCTTCCCGCTCAATATTTGGGGAGCGGACCAGGGCATATATAAATAGGACTAGCCACAACAGTAGGGGGCATCGGATCCCCATCCACACACCCACCAAGCACAAGAACACCTCGCCTCAGGAGGCTGTTCTTCCCCTTGTACTGTTCATCCTCAGCCCAAGAGGCAATCCACCACCACCACACTAGAGTAGGGTATTACACCACAACGATGGCCCAAACCAGTATAAACCTTGTGTCCTCTGTGTTGCGAGTTCGTCGAGTTAGCCCTTGAGATCTTAGCGAAGCTAGGACGTGGATCAGTAGGGGGAGATCTTCATGCGCACCCCAGTGTTTGAACCTCGAGGGTTTTGCCGGAACCTGTGATCCGACATTTGGCGCGCCAGGTAGGGGTGCGCCGAAGCTTTCCTTCCGTCGATCCGCGCTCTGCTGCCACCGCGCTCCGCCCTCATGGCATGCGTCTCGCTCCCGGCTCTGACGGCTGACAACGACGACGGGGCCAGGGGGCTCCGAGCCCTGGCCCCCGCCTTACGGCAGGTGCAGTGGCCGCCCAAGTTCAAGCCGGAGATGCGCCGTGCTACGACGGCACGGCGGACCCGTCAGCTTTCCTGCTGGCATACGAGGAGGTCGTCCTCAAGGCCGGGGGCGATGACAAGGCCATGGCCAACTGGCTTCCCATGGCCCTCACTGGCGCGTCGCGTGCCTAGCTGCTCAACGTCCCCGGATCCATGGTGGCGTCTTGGGAGGAGCTCCGCGGCCTCTTCACTTCGCGCTACGCGGCACCGGCGCAGCACGCGGTAGCGGTCCTACTGGGCGGCTCTCAAGCGTCGCCTTCAGATCGCCATATCAAGCCATTCCTTCGTCAGATCAGTGCTGCTTCCAAGCGTTCGGGGGCTCCGCCGGGCTGGGCTGCGCCCGAGGCCGACCTCACCTTCGACTCAGAAGACCACCCCGTCACCACCGCCAGCTCGGGTATGCTCCCGATGCTTTGCATGCCCACTATTTGCAACGTGACCGTCACCATGACCCTCATCGACGGCGGCGCCGGCCTCAACGTGCTCTCCGTGGAGGCCTTTAGCCTTCTTCATGTGCCGCTCAGGCGGCTCAGCCTCAGCAAGCCTTTCTCAGGAGTTGGCGGCGGCACCGCCCACTCCCTGGGGCAGATCCGCCTCCCTTTCACCTTCGGCACACGCGACAACTACCGCACCGAGCTGGTCGACTTTGAGATCGCCCGCATCGGCCTCCCTTACAATGCCATCCTCAGGTACCCAGCTCTGGCCCAGTTCATGGCAGCGACCCATCCGGCCTACAACCTCATGAAGATGCCGGGGAGCAAGGGTGTCCTCACCATCAAGGGGGACGCCAAGGAGGACCTGGCGGCGCTCAAGCTTGCCCACAAGACCGACGCAGCGGCTCAGCCCGCCGGCGCGGGCGCCTCCGAGGACAAGGAAGCCGCACCAACCAAGAAGAAACAACTGTTCACCCAAGACAAGGCAGAAACCAAGCAGGTACTGGTCGATGAGGACGGGTCCTCGGGAGCCACCTTTACCATAGGTGCCGACATCGACCCGAGCCAAGAGGAAGAGTTGGTGAAGTTCTTGCGCGCAAATAAGGAGATATTCGCGTGGGAGCCCAAGCAACTGGTGGGGGTCCCGAGAGAGGTGATTCAACATCACTTAAGGGTGTGCCCCAATGTACGCCCTGTGAAGCAGCGAGTGAGACGAAAGTCCACGGAGAAGCAAGCCTTCATCGTCCAAGAAACCCGCAAGTTAGAGGCGGCGGGTGCCATTCGCGAGGTTCGATACCCTAAATGGCGGACAAACCCCGTCGTTGTGCCGAAGAAAGGCGGGAAGGAGCGAATGTGCGTCGACTTCACCAACCACAACAAGGCCTGCCCCCAAGATCCGTTTCCGCTCCCACGCGTCGACCAGATCATCGACTCCACCGCCGAGTGCGACCTGCTGTGCTTCCTGGATGTGTTCTCGGGGTATCACCAGATCAAGATGGCGCTAGAAGATGTAGAAAAGACAGCCTTCCTGACCCTGTGTGGAGTGTACTGCTACACTTGCATGCCTTTTGGACTGCATAACGCGGGCACGACCTTTCAGCGGTTGATGCACATCGCCTTAGGGCAGCAGCTCGGGAGAAACGCGGAGGCCTACATCGATGACATCGTGGTGAAGTCTCGGGAGGCGAGAACCTTGATCCAAGATCTGGAGGAGACTTTCGCGAGCCTGCGCCAGGTGAACTTGCGACTTAACCCAGAGAAGTGCGTGTTTGGCGTCCCTTCCGGCAAGCTGCTGGGTTTCCTCGTATCCCACAGAGGGATCGAGGCGAACCCGGAAAAGATTAAGGCCATTGAAGACATGAGCCCACCGCAGACCCTGAAGGAAATGCAGAAGCTGGCTGGTCGGGTGACTGCGTTGGGGTGCTTCATCTCCAAGCTGGGGGAGCGCGCCCTACCCTTCTTCAAGCTGATGAAGAGGAAGGGCCCGTTCGAGTGGACACCGGAGGCCGACCGAGCTTTTCAAGACCTCAAGAGATACCTGACCAGCCCTCCAGTGATGGTAGCGCCACGACCTCTCGAGCCCCTAGTGCTTTATCTTGCCGCCACCCCGTACTTAGCCAGCACGACTCTGGTGGCGGTTCGGGAAGAGCACCAAGCCAAAGGCGCGTCGCGACGAGCTACGCCACCAGCCGAGATGACGCAAGACTAGGAAGGTGCCGCAAGAGCCATAGTAGCAACAACGGAAGACCAAGCTCGGCAGGACGCCGTCGCCGAAGTCCCGACAAGCGCTCAGGCGTCGGGGGTTCCAGTACGTCAGGAGATGCCCCAACCTCCGCAAGACACAAGCCTCACCAACACACCAGCTCTCGTCGAGCACCCGGTGTATTTCGTCAGCACGGTGTTACGGGACGCAAGGGCACGATATCCCATGCCTCAGAAGCTCTTACTCGCGCTCTTAGTGGCCTCGCGTAAGTTGCGGCACTACTTCCAAGGTCACCCCATCAAGGGCGTCTCAGCCTACCCATTGGAGAGAGTGCTCATGAGCCCCAACTCTGCTGGAAGGGTCGCTGAGTGGAACATCGAGCTGCAGGCATTCCAGTTGGAGTTCAGCACTACCAGGGTCATCAAGGGAGCCGCACTCGCTGATTTCGTGGTGGAATGGATGGATGCCCCGACACTTGAAGTAGGCGAGGACCAGTCCACCTCGCTGGGAAGTGAGGCGCCTGACGGCTGGGTCATGTATTTCGATGGCGCCTTCGCGCACTAGGGAGCGGGGGCTGGAGCGGTGCTCATCTCACCCACTCAGGAGAAGCTCTACTACGCTGTGCAGCTCTGCTTCCAGCAGGGCGAGAAGGTCTCCAACAACATCGCAGAATACGAAGGCCTCATAGCTGGCCTGAAAGCTGCGGCAGCTCTGGGGGTGAAGCGCCTCACCGTTAGGGGTGACTCGCAACTTCTCGTCAATTTCTCCAACAAGGCGTACGAGCCGAAGGACGAGCACATGGAGGCATAACTCGCGGAGGTGCGCAAGATGGAGAAGCAGTTCCTGGGCCTGGAGTTGCAGCACGTGCCCTGTGGCACCAACAAGGAAGCTGACGACATCGCCAAGAGGGCGTCCAAGTGGCAGCCCCAAGAGCCGGGCGTCTTCGAGGAGCGGCTCTTCAAGCAGTCAGCGAAACCACCACTTTCAAGGACAGCTCAGCCACGGGAGGAACTCCCGCAGCCGCCTGCCACAGGAGCCCCAGCCTGTGGCCCAACTTCGGGAGCACGCCTACTCTTGGCGCTCGAGCCCCAGGAGGGATGCTGGACCAAGGAATTCAAGGAATACTTGATGCAAGGGACACTGCCGGAGAAGGAGGAGGACGGGGAGCGCGTGGCCCGGCAAGCCACGGCATACTGCATTCGGGACGTTGAGTTATACAAGAAGCGACCAAATGACGTTTCACTGCGTTGCATCTCCAGAGACCAGGGGAAGGAGTTGCTATCGGACATACACGGTGGGGACTGCGGGCACCACTCGTCATCGCAAACCCTCATCGGCAAGGCATTCCGCAGCGGATTCTATTGGCCCACGGTGCTCAATGATGCAGCCGAGTTGGTGAAGTCCTGTGAAGCCTGCCAGTTCCACGCCAAGCAGATCCATCAACTGGCTCAGGGCCTCCAGACCATCCCACTCACATGGCCGTTCGTGGTCTGGGGGCTGGATTTCTTGGGCCTGTTCCCTCGAGCGCCAGGGGGCTACCGCTACCTCTACGTCACCATCGACAAGTTCACCAAGTGGGCGGAGGTGGAAGCCGTAAGCACCATCCCAGCTGGCTCCGCGGTCAAGTTCATCAAGGGTCTCGTGAGCCGTTTCGGGGTCCCCAACCGCATCATCACTGAAAACGGCTCGCAGTTCACTAGTAATCTCTTCAAAACATACTGTGCTAACCTTGGAACGCAGATCTGCTATGCTTCGGTGGCGCACCCCAGGAGCAATGGTCAGGCCAAACGCGCCAACGCGGAGGTCCTGAGGGGCCTCAAGACCAGGACTTTCAAGAAGAAGCTCGAGGCCTTCAGCAGGGGTTGGTACGATGAGCTCCAGTCTGTGCTGTGGTCCACCCGCACCACCACCACCAAGCCGACGGGCGAGACCCCGTTCTTCCTCGTCTACGGAGCAGAAGCGGTCCTCCCTCACGAGGTCAAGCATCGCTCCGCACGGGTCCTGGCGTTCGATGAAACGCAGCAGGACGCCACGCGGGGGATGGATCTCGTGCTGGGGGAGGAACGCCGCCGCGAAGCCGCACTGCGGGCGGCAAGGTATCAGCAGGCACTGCGGCGATACCACTGCCGCAACATCCGCTCCAGGATGCTCGAAGCGGGCGACCCCGTCCTGAGGCGGGTCCTCTACAGGGAAGGGCTGCATAAGCTCTCGCCCATGTGGGAGGGCCCGTTCAAGGTTGTCCATGTCTCCAGGCCTGGCGCCGTGCGCCTGGAGACACAGGACGGGGTACCCATCCAGAACGCCTGGAACGTCCAGCACCTCCGGAAGTTCTACCCATGAAGAAAGGCCCAGTGCCTGTGAAGATCGCCGCCTGTGACACTCTCACGTAATAACGAATGGGCTGTACACGCCCCGGAGTCTCAGGAGTGCCGCCCTCGGGCCTCGGGGGCTCCCTCCCACGTCCAAGTGGCAGCACTTAGCTCCGCGCTGGTGAGAAGACTTGAAGACTAGACTAGGTGCCTTACGCGGATTTTCATTTGCTTTCCGTAGTTGGCTCGCCCTCTTTCTTGTGAAATTTGCTTCCGGAGTTCTTTGCTGATTTGGTGCTGTCGCCTTTTATCGCTGTTTCCGGCTCCAGTTTGACCTGCACTCTCTCTCGCACACCTCGCGAGGGGGCTAGGCAGGCGCCCTCGCGAGCATTTTTCCTTTCTCCCTTTGTCTTTTGACTTTTTTCCGTGAGGCATCCTCGTTCGAGCCCACAAGCTGGCGCACTTCTCCTAATTCGTGCCCCTTGGGTATCGCGATAGAAAACGCTGGGTCAAGGCTCGGGTGAACGATAAGCCTTCTAGCGACGCTCCTAATGAGTTTTTTGCAGTTCCATAGCACCCGCCAAGTCAAGGAAGGCCTTCACAGGCACCAGGAAGCAAGTCCTTCGCGAAGAGGAGGCTACCCCGAACGTGCCAAGCTAAGTTGCCTCTACGCAAAATAACGACACAACACGGAGACAGCAAGCATATCATAATGATTGAGAAATCATAGTTCGATACACGCCCCTCCGGGGCCCATACTGGTTTCTTTTTGATGCAGGAAGAAAAGGAAGAACAAAACAAAAGCGGCGCCAGCCCTTACAGCGGGCCATGGGGGCAAGCTCTTGGCGTCGTCCTGAGCTCAGCCAGACCCTTCCTCACGCTTCATGGAGGCGCGGCGACGAGACGACCCGCTACCACCTTCGAAGTGGGCGCGGCGGCTGGTCATAGCCACCACTGCTGGAGCTGTCGCCGAGGGAAGAGCCACCATAGCTGGACGAGACGCGGTCGGTGATACGTATCCGTCGTATCTACTTTTCCAAACACTTTTGCCCTCGTTTTGGACTCTAACTTGCATGATTTGAATGGAACTAACCCGGACTGGCGCTGTTTTCAGCAGACTTTCCATGGTGTTATTTATGTGCAGAAACAAAAGTTCTCGGAATAATCTGAAACTCCACGGAACATATTTTTGGAAAAGATTAAAAATACTGGAAGAAGAATCCACGTCAAGGGGCCTCCACCTGTCCACAAGGGTGGAGGGCGCGCCTGCTCCCTGGGCGCGCCCCCTGCCTCGTGGGCCCCCTGTTGCTCCACCGACCTCAACTCCAACTCCATATATTCGTGTTCTGGGAGAAAAAATCAGGGAGAAGGATTCATCGCGTTTTACGATACGGAGCCACCGCCAAGCCCTAAAACCTCTCGGGAGGGCTGATCTGGAGTCCGTTCGGGGCTCCGGAGAGGGGAATCCGTCGCCATCGTCATCATCAACCATCCTCCATCACCAATTTCATGATGCTCACCGCCGTGCGTGAGTAATTCCATCGTAGGCTTGCTGGACGGTGATGGGTTGGATGAGATTTATCATGTAATCGAGTTAGTTTTGTTAGGGTTTGATCCCTAGTATCCACTATGTTCTGAGATTGATGTTGCTATGACTTTGCTATGTTTAATGCTTGTCACTAGGGCCCGAGTGCCATGATTTCAGATCTGAATCTATTATGTTTTCATGAATATATGTGAGTTCTTGATCCTATCTTGCAAGTCTATAGTCATCTACTATGTGTTATGATCCCGCAACCCCGAAGTGACAATAATCGGGACCACTCCCGGTGATGACCGTAGTTTGAGGAGTTCATGTATTCACTATGTGTTAATGCTTTGGTCTGGTACTCTATTAAAAGGTGGCCTTAATATCCCTTAGTTTCCGTTAGGACACCGCTGCCACGGGAGGGTAGGATAAAAGATGTCATGCAAGTTCTTTTCCATAAGCATGTATGACTATATTCGGAATACATGCCTACATTATATTGATGAATTGGAGCTAGTTCTGTGTCACCCTATGTTATGACTGTTACATGATGAACCACATCCGGCATAATTCTCCATCACCGATCCAATGCCTACGAGCTTTTCACATATTGTTTTTCGCTTATTTACTTTTTCGTTGCTACTGTTACAATCACTACAAAACCCAAAAATATTACGTTTTCTACCATTACCGTTACTTCCATATTACTTTGCTACTAAATACTTTGCTGCAGATACTAAGTTATCCAGGTGTGGTTGAACTGACAACTCAACTGCTAATACTTGAGAATATTCTTTGGCTCCCCTTGTGTCGAATCAATAAATTTGGGTTGAACACTCTACCCTCGAAAACTGTTGCGATCCCCTATACCTGTGGGTTATCAAGACTATTTTCTAGCGCCATTGCCGGGGACTCAAGCTCTATTGTTTGAGTCACTTGGGATTTATATCTGCTGGTCACTATGAAGAACTTGAAAGACGCAAAAACAAAAATTTATCCCTCAACTACGAGGGGAGGTAAGGAACTGCCATCTAGCTCTGCACTTGATTCACCTTCTGTTTTGATCAAGCTTGCGACACCTAAACCTGGTTCTACTATTAATTCTGATATGTCGCATATTATTGATGATGCCACTTCTGCTATGCATGATACTTATGATGAAACTACTTCTATGCTTGATACTACTGTGCCACTTGGTGAATTTCTTGATGAACAACTTGCTAGGGTTAGAGAGAATGAAATTATTGAAACTGATAATATTGAAGATAGTGATGGCGAAGACTCTCCCCCTAATAAATATGAATTACCTGTTGTTCCTGAGGGTTATGTTATGGATGAAGAAGCAGCTAGAGCTATTTTAGCTTGCAATGATAGATATGATCTTAAGAAGTTATTAGCTAAATGGAAGCAGCAATCTCTTAATTCTAGAATGAAACCTGACCCTGCTTTTGCTACTTCACCTATCTGTGTTACTGATAAGGATTATGAATTCTCTGTTGATCCTGATATAATTACTTTGGTTGAGTCTGATCCTTTCTATGGTTATGAATCTGAAACTGTTGTGGCACATCTTACTAAATTAAATGATATAGCCACCCTATTCACTAATGATGAGAGAACTCGCTACTTTTATATCCTTAAAATATTTCCGTTCTCATTAAAGGGTGATGCTAAGATATGGTCTAATTCTCTTGATCCTGGTTGTGTGCGTAGTCCCCAGGATATGATTTATTACTTCTCTGCTAAATATTTCCCTGCTCATAAGAAACAAGCTGCTTTAAGGGATATATATAATTTTGTGCAAACTGAAGAAGAGAGTCTCCCACAAGCTTGGGGGAGGATTCTCCAATTACTTAATGCTTTGCCTAATCATCCTCTCAAGAAAAATGAAATACTTGATATCTTTTATAATGGACTAACCGATGCTTCCAGAGATTACCTGGATAGTTGTGATGGTTCTGTTTTCAGGGAAAGAACACCGGATGAAGCTAAAATTCTATTGAATAATATGTTGAAAAATGAAAATAATTGGACACTTCCTGAGCCAACTCCTGAGCCTATTCCTAAACTAACTCCGAAGAAAAGGGGTGTTCTATTTCTCAGTCCTGAAGATATGCAAGAGGCAAAGCAATCAATGAAATAAAAAGGTATTAAAGCTGAAGATGTTAAGAATTTACCTCCTATTGAAGAAATACATGGTCTTAATTTACCGCCTGTTGAAGAAACATATGATCTTAATCCATCACCTATTGAAGAAACTCATGGTCTTGATAACCCGACACAGGTAGTAAAGGTAAATTCTCTATAGATATGATAAAGCTGAAATCCCCCCTACTAAGTTTGCTAGCCAATGTTTGGATGAGTTTGATAACTTTATGGTTAGGCAAGAAGATTTTAATGCTTATTTTGGTAGACAATTAAAACAAAATGCTTATATGATTGAACACTTGGGTGATTATATGTCTAGAGTTAAAGGTGAACTTAAACTCATTAGTAAACATGCTTCTATGGTTACCACTCAAGTAGAACAAGTACTTAAAGCTCAAAATGATTTGCTCAATGAATTAAATAGTAAGAATAATGATTATGCTGTTAGAGTGGCTACTAGAACTGGTAAAATGACTCAGGAACCTTTGTATCCTGAAGGCCACCCTAAGAGAATTGAGCAAGATTCTCAGAGAAATAATATAGATGCACCTAGTCCTTCTAATAAGAAGAAAAAGAAAAATGATAGGACTTTGCATGCTTCTAGTGAACCTATTGCTGAACCAGCTGAGAATCCAAATGATATTTCTATTTCCGATGCTGAAACACAATCTGGTAATGAACATGAACCTAATGGAAATGTTAATCATAATGTTCATGATGATGCGCAACCTAGTAATGATAATGATGTAGAAATTGAACCTGCTGTTGATCTTGATAACCCACAATCAAAGAATCAACGTTATGATAAGAGAGACTTTGTTGCTAGGAAGCACGGTAAAGAAAGGGAGCCATGGGTTCAGAAACCCATGCCTTTTCCTCCGAAACCATCCAAGAAAAGGATGACGAGGATTTTGAGCGCTTTGCTGAAATGATTAGACCTATCTTTTTGCGTATGCGATTAACTGATATGCTCAAAATGAATCCTTATGCTAAGTATATGAAGGATATTGTTACTAATAAGAGAAAGATACCGAAAGCTGAAATTTCCACCATGCTTGCTAATTATACTTTTAAGGGTGGAATACCAAAGAAACTAGGAGATCTAGGAGTACCCACTATACCATGCTCCATTAAAAGAAATTATGTTAAAACTGCTTTATGTGATCTTGGAGCCGGTGTTACTGTTATGCCTCTCTCTTTATATCGTAGACTTGACTTGAATAAGTTGACAACCACTGAAATATCTTTGCAAATGGCTGATAAATCAACTGCTATACCTGTCGGTATTTGTGAGGATGTGCCTGTTGTGGTTGCAAACGTTACTATTTTAACGGGACTTTGTTATTCTTGATATTCCCGAGGACGATAGTATGTCTATTATTCTTGGAAGACCCTTTTTGAATACTGCAGGGGCTGTTATTGATTGCAACAAAGGCAATGTCACTTTTCATGTTAATGGTAATGAGCACACGGTACACTTTCCGAGGAAACAACCTCAAATCCACAATATCAATTCTATTGGAAAAATTCCATCAATTATTTTTGGAGGTTTTGAATTTCCTCTTCCTACTGTCAAGAAGAAATATCATATTCTTATTATTGGGGATGTGCATATCCCCGTTGAGGTAACATAGTGTTATTCCAAATTTCTCCGGTTCCATGTTATTCGGAATGAGTTTGTTAACAAGACCTGATCAACCTTGCTAGTGGATTCCTTTTGATGAGCATGAGATGGATGAAATTAGAAAGCACAACCTTCTATACCCTCTCTTTACTTTCTGTTATTTAGTTTAAATAAAGCAAAAATAGTATTTTCCTGTCTGTTTTCTGAATTATCCGTGCAATATAAAAAATACCTCGAAAATAAAAGTTCTCCAAATGCCCTGCCAATTTAATATGATTTTTTGTGGAATATTTGAGAATATCTGGCACTGATAACACATCAGCGGGAGCAAGCACCTGGCCACGAGGGTCCTGGGCGCGCCCCTGCCTCGTGGGCCCATGGTGGCTCCCCTCCACTTATTCCTGCACCCACACACTTCTTCTTCCTCCCAAAAAAATCACCATCCAGCTCAAGCACGAGTTCTAGCTCATTTTGCTGCGATTTTCGATCTCCTTGCTCAAAGCACTTCTCACAAAACTGCTTGGGGGATTGTTCCTTGGTATGTGACTCCTCCATTGGTCCAATTAATTTTTGTTCTAGTGCTTTATTCATTGCAAATTTGTGCTGCCTAGGTGACCATGTTCTTGAGCTTGCATGTCAAATTTATATGGTTCTAAGTAGTTTCAATGCATGATATCGGCTTTAGGCACTTGTAGGAGTAGTTGCTATCAATTTTGTTGAGCTTGGTTCACTTTTATTTGAAGTTACTAAAAATTTCAGAATTTTTCAGAAAATAACGAAGAGATTTTTGAGGGGCTTATCGAGCCGAAGCTCGAAGGAAAAGCAAGGTGAAGAAGCAGAGAGGCCCAAATATAATTTGCCTCGCACCGCGGAGGTTCGGCCGTGTGAATGGCCTTCCAATGATTTCTTGAGAGCAGCCGGGATTTAGGATGATTTTTATGAATTGGCTGAGAATGCAGGCCTCACCGACTTCCTCCGCGATCAACGCGAACAGTATCTCTTACTCACCAATACTTTTGCGCAAAACTTCTACTATTATCCTAAGGAATCACCTCCTTCAGTAGAGTTTCATTTATATGATATGGTTAAAAAGATATCACTAGATGAATTTTGCAAGGTTTGCAAAATACCTTTCGAGGGTAGTTTAGAGGAACCACATCATAAAGATGTGGATGGGTTTATTGACACTATTACTGTAGGGGAAACTAGGAAGGTTTCCGATGCAAGAATCACTAGCATAGATTTTCCTGTTTTATGCTACTTTGCAATATTTGCTAGTCGTTGCTTAATTGGTCGCGGAAACTGTGGAAACCTTAGTGTTCCTGATATTATGATTTTGTTCCATGGTTTATTTTGTGATAACTCTGTTAGTATGGCGGTATTATTGCTAAACGGTTAAGTCTGAACCGTACAAAGGGCCCCATCTTTGGAGGTATTTACGCTTCACACCTTACTACACACTATAACATACCTATTAGGCACTATGAAAAAGAAGAAAAATTGCTGCCCACTGTTTATTTAGATTATAAGAGTATGGTAGCGCATGATTTTATTGTTAAGAATAGGGAAGGGGCGCTTAAATACAAATTGTTCTTTGATAAACATCACCCTGAGACTATTACCTTGCCTGCTCCTTCCTTGTTTGATTTATCTGCAGGTCCGTATCTCGTTCCGCTGGCGGCCATTCACACCTACCGGAACCCTACATCAGCCACAAAGCCGGAGCCGGAACCACAATTTGATCCTCCACAACAATCTACTTACCAGTGGGATCCGGAGATGATTGCCAACCAGTGGCAATCAGAGTCTTCTTCATCTCAGTACCACCCCGGTTACAACTATGGATATCCGCCAGGCCATCCGTGGCAATAAACCAACTTAGGCCAAAAGCCTAAGCTTGGGGGAGTACGTATTTCTCACCGACATTACATTCATGTTCACACAATCATTGCTAGTTGTCGGTGCTCATGCTCTTTCATTGTACTATCTATGCTAGTTTATTTTCCTTTTCTTGCTTTCTTCTTGTGTGTTTGTTAAATCTTAAGAAAAAAAAATTAGTAATAGCTTTAGCTAGTTTACTTTGCTTGCTGTAGTAGTAATAATTAAAAAGAAAACCCAAAAAGATTTCCCATTCTTCTTTTGCTTGTTGGGAGCTTTCCCGTGTAAATAGTTTTATTTCTTTTCTTTTCTTCGGGGGTCGATAGGAGAAGACCATAATTAAATTGTTGAAGTGGCTCTTATATGCATTATTGTTGATTTAACCAAGAGCCCATATTGCCTTGTCTTCTCCTGTAGTAGTAATAGTAAATTTGTATGTGCCAAACTCTAAACCTTCAAATGAAATTCTGTTTTGTATGCTCGAATAGCTCATGTATCAACTGGGGCTGTCCGTATCTTCCATGCTAGGCGGGCTATTCTCAAGAGGAGTGGACTCCGCTCCTCACTCACGAGAAAATGACTGGTCTCCGGGATGCTCAGTCCCATGCTTTATGCAAATCAAATCAAAATAATTGCAAACAAAACTCCCCCTGGGACTGTTGTTAGTTGGAGGCACTCGTTGTTTCGAGCAAGCCATGGATTGATGCTTGTTGGTGGAGGGGGAGTAAAAACTTTACCATTCTGTTTGGGAACCGCCTATAATGTGTGTAGCATGGAAGATATCGCCATCTCTTGGTTGTTATGTTGACAATGAAAGTATGCCGCTCAAAATATTATTTATCTCTATTTCAAAACCGAGCTCTGGCACCTCCACAAATCCCTGCTTACCGTTACCGTTACCGTTACTTCCATATTACTTTTGCTACTGTTACTGTTACTTCCATATTACTTTGCTACTAAATACTTTGTTGCAGATACTAAGTTATCCAGGTGTGGTAGAATTGACAACTCAACTGCTAATACTTGAGAATATTCTTTGGCTCCCCTTGTGTCGAATCAATAAATTTGGGTTGAATACTCTACCCACGAAAACTGTTGCGATCCCCTATACTTGTGGGTTATCAGTCGGCACCAAGGGCGGGTTCGTGCTACCTCTTGAGCACTGCGTTGGTTTTCCCTTGAAGAGGAAAGGGTGATGCAGCAAAGTAGCGTAAGTATTTCCCTCAGTTTTTGAGAACCAAGGTATCAATCCAGTAGGAGGCCACGCACGAGTCCCTCCCACCTACACAAACAAATAAATCCTCGCAACCAACGCAATAAAGGGGTTGTCAATCCCTTCACGGTCACTTACGAGAGTGAGATCTGATAGATATGATAAGATAATATTTTTGGTATTTTTATGATAAAGATGCAAAGTAAAATAAAAGGCAATAAAAAAACTAAGTGTTGGAAGATTAATATGATGGCAAATAGACCCCGGGGCCATAGGTTTCACTAGTGGCTTCTCTCGAGAGCATAAGTATTTACGATGGGTGAACAAATTACTGTTGAGCAATTGACAGAATTGAGCATAGTTATGAGAATATCTAGGTATGATCATGTATATAGGCATCACGTCTGATACAAGTGGACCGACTCCTGCCTGCATCTACTACTATTATTCCACACATCGACCGCTATCCAGCATGCATCTAGAGTATTAAGTTCATAAGAACAGAGTAATGCTTTAAGCAAGATGACATGATGTAGAGGGATAAACTCATGCAATATGATATAAACCCCATCTTGTTATCCTCGATGGCAACAATACAATACGTGCCTTGCTTCCCCTATTGTCACTGGGAAAGGACACCGCAAGATTGAACCCAAAGCTAAGCACTTCACCCATTGCAAGAAAGATCAATCTAGTAGGCCAAACCAAACTGATAATTCGAAGAGACTTGCAAAGATAACCAATCATACATAAAAGAATTCAGAGAAGATTCAAATATTGTTCATAGATAAACTTGATCATAAACCCACAATTCATCGGTCTCAACAAACACACCGCAAAAGAAGATTACATCGAATAGATCTCCATGAGAGAGGGGGAGAACATTGTATTGAGATCCAAAAAGAGAGAAGAATCCATCTAGCTAATAACTATCGACCCGAAGGTCTGAGCTAAACTACTCACACATCATCGGAGAGGCTATGGTGTTGATGTAGAAGCCCTCCATGATCGATGCCCCCTCCGGCGAAGCTCTGGAATAGGCCCCAAGATGGGATCGCACAAGTACAGAAGGTTGCGGTGGTGGAATTAGGTTTTTGGCTCCGTATCTGGTAGTTTGGGGGTACGTAGGTATATATAGGAGGAAGGAGTACGTCGGTGGAGCAACAGGGGGCCCACGAGGGTGGAGAGCGTGCCTGGGGGGGGGTAGGCGCGCCCACCTACCTCGTGCCCTCCTGGTTGATGTCTTGACATAGGGTCCAAGTCCTCTGGATCACATTCGTTCCGAAAAACACGTTCCCAAAGGTTTCATTCCGTTTGGACTCCATTTGATATTCTTTTTCTGCGAAACTCTGAAATAGGCAAAAAAGCAGAAATTCTGGGCTGGGCCTCCGGTTAATAGGTTAGTCCCAAAAATAATATAAAAGTGTATAATAAAGCCCAATAATGTCCAAAACAGAATATAATATAGCATGGAACAATAAAAAATTATAGATACGTTGGAGATGTATCAAGCATCCCCAAGCTTAATTCCTGCTCGTCCTCGAGTAGGTAATTGATAAAAACATACTTTTTGATGTGGAATGCTACTTGGCATAATTTCAATATAATTCTTCTTATTGTGGCATGAATGTTCAGATTTGATATGATTCAAGATAAAAGTTTAATGTTGACATAAAAACAATAATACTTCTAGCATACTAACTAAGCAATTATGTCTTATCAAAATAACATAGCCAAAGCAAGTTATCCCTACAAAATCATATAGACTGGCTATGCTCCATCTTCCCCACACAAAATATTCATATCATGTACGACCCCGGTTTTAGCCAAGCAATTGGTTCATACTTTTAACGCGCTTCAGCCTTTTCAACTCTTACGCAATACATGAGCGCAAGCCATGGATATAGCTCTATGGTGGAATAAGGTATAATGGTAGGGGTTATGTGCGAAGACAAAAAAGGAGAAAATCTCACATCAACGAGGCTAATCAACAGGCTATGGAGATGCCCATCAATTGATGTTAATGCGAGGAGTAGGGATTGCCATGGAACGGATGCACTAGAGCTATAAGTGTATGAAAGCTCAAAAATAAACTAAGTGGGTGTGCATCCAACTTGCTTGCTCACGAAGACCTCGGGCATTTGAGGAAGCCCGTCATTGGAATACACAAGCCAAGTTCTATAATGAAATTTCCCACTAGTATATGAAAGTGACAAAATGAGAGACTCTCTATTATGAAGATCAAGGTGCTACTTTGAAGCACAAGTGTGGTAAAAGGATAGTAACATTGTCCCTTCTCTCTTTTTCTCTCTTTTTTTATTTGGGCCTTTTCTCTTTTTTATGGCCTTTTTTTCGTCCGGAGTCTCATCCCGACTTGTGGGGGAATCATAGTCTCCATCATCCTTTCCTCACTTGGGACAATGCTCTAATAATGATGATCATCACACTTTTATTTACTTACAACTCATGAATTACAACTCAATACTTAGAACAAAATATGACTCTATATGAATGCCTCCGGCGGTGTATCGGGATATGCAATGAATCAAGAGTGACATGTATGAAAGAATTATGAATGGTGGCTTTGCCACAAATACTATGTCAACTACATGATCATGCAAAGCAATATGACAATATTGGAGCGTGTCATGATGAAACAGTGGAAAGTTGCATGGCAATATATCTCGGAATGGCTATGGAAATGCCATAATAGGTAGGTATGCTGGCTGTTTTGAGGAAGATATAAGGAGGTTTATGGGTGATAGAGCGTATCATATCATGGGGTTTGGATGCACCGGCGAGGTTTGCACCAACTCTCATGGTGAGAAAGGGCAATGCGCGGTACCGAAGAGGCTAGAAAATTGCGGAAAGTAAGTGTGCGTATAATACATGGACTCATATTAGTCATAAAGAACTCATATACTTATTGCAAACATTTATTAGCCCTCGAAGCAAAGTACTACTACGCATGCTCCAAGGGGAAGGGTTGGTAGGAGTTAACCATCGCGCGATCCCGACCGCCACACAAAGGAAGACAATCAACAAATACTTCATGCTCCGACTTCGTTACATAACGGTTCACCATACGTGGATGCTACGGGAATCACAAACTCGAACACATGTATTTTTTCAATTCCACAATTACTCAACTAGCACAACTATGATATTACCACCTTTATATCTCAAAACAATTATCAAGCATCAAATTTCTCATGATATTAATTAAAGCAAATTGCCATGCTATTTTAAGACTCTCAAAATAATATAAGTGAAGCATGAGAGATCAATAGTTTATATAAAAAAAAATCCATCACCGTGCTCTAAAAGATATAAGTGAAGCACTAGAGCAAAACTATATAACTCAAAAGATATAAGTGAAGCACATAGAGTATTCTTATAATTTCTGAATCATGTGTGTCTCTCTCAAAAGTTGTGTACAGCAAGGATGATTGTGGTTAACTAAAAAGCAAAGACTCAAATCATACAAGACGCTCCAAGCAAAACACATATCATGTGGTGAATAAAAATATAGCTCCAAGTAAAGTTACCGATGGAAGTAGACGAAAGAAGGGATGCCTTCCGGGGCATCCCCAAGCTTTGGCTTTTAGGTGTCCTTAGATTATCTTGGGGTGCCTTGGGCATCCCCAAGCTTAGGCTCTTACCACTCCTTGTTCCATAATCCATCAAATCTTTCACCCAAAACTTGAAAACTTCACAACACAAAACTCAGCAGAAAATCTCGTGAGCTCCGTTAGCGAAAGAAAACAAAACACCACTTCAAGGTACTGAAATGAACTCATTCTTTATTTATATTGGTGTTAAACATACTGTATTCCAACTTCTCTATGGTTTATAAGCTCTTTTACTAGCCATAGATTCATCAAAATAAGCAAACAACACACAAAAATAGAATCTGTCAAAAACAGAATCTGTCAAAAACAGAACAGTCTATAGTAATCTGTAAATAACACAAACTTCTGGAACTCCAAAAATTCAGCCAAAATAGGACGACCTAGAAAATTTGCTTATTTATCAGAAGCAATTAGAATCAATATTTTATAACGTTCTGGTGATTTTTAACAATTATTTTCATGAACAGAAAGTTTCTGGAATTTTCAGCAAGATCAAATAACTATCATCCAAGAAGATCCTATAGGTTAAACTTGGCAAAAACACTAATTAAAGCATAAAAAGACATCTAACCAGAGGATAGATCAAAGATTTATTCCTAAACAGAAGCAAAAAGCAAAAACTAAAAATAAAATTGGGTTGCCTCCCAACAAGCGCTATCGTTTAACGCCCCTAGCTAGGCATAAAGAATTTTAATGATGCTCGCATGAGAGACAAGAATTGAAGCACAAAGAGAGCATCAAATAGCATGTGACAAAAACATCTAAGTCTAACATACTTACTATGCATAGGTATTTTATAAGCAAACAAATTATCAAGGCAAGCAAAAACTAGCATATGGAAGGAAGAAGAAAGAGACGATAGCAATATCAACATGAAGAGAGGTAATTTAGTAACATGAAAATTTCTACAACCATATTTTCCTCTCTCATAATAATTACATGCGGGATCATAAGAAAATTCAACAAAATAGCTATGACATAAAATATTTTCAACAAGATCCACATGCATGAAAAGTTGACACTCTTCCAAACTAGTGGGATTAACATTAACTAAAGTCATGACCTCTCCAAACCCACTTTTATCAAAAATATCATAAGATGAACATTCTCCAGATATGTGGGATCTAAAGTTGACACTCTTCCAAACCCACTTTCAATATTATTGCAAACACTATCATCAATCTCATATTCATCATGGGGAGTAAGTAAAGTTTCAAGATCGTAAGAAGAATCACCCCAATCATGATCATTGCAACAAGTAGAGGACATAGCAAAACTATCATCCCAAAGCTTAGGGTTTTGCATATTATTAGCACAATTTTCATCAAGAGAATTTATAGTAAAAACATCGCAATCATGCTTTTCATCTAAGGAACTATCAAGCATGGGTGCAATAGCAACGATCTCATTTTTAACTTAAGGAACTATAGCAAATTCGTCTTCATAAATATTGGCATCATGGCCACAAGAATAGCAAGCATCATGTTCATCCAGGGATACTTCAACCAAATCATCGGAATCATCATTATCTATAGTTTCATGCATATCATTATTTTCTTCCAAAGCAACGGTCATTCTTTCAATAAATTCTTGGACATAGACATTATGAGCAAAGTTTTCATTGCAATATTTAAGTATGACGAAATTTTTAGATTTGTTGAGAGTAAAATCATACTTTTCAATCAAAGAAGCAACTTCATGAGCACCCTTAAAAACGACAAATTCTTCAATTTGTTCGATGTCATAGTAACTATAAACACCCTTTGCATAAGAAGATCAGATTTCATTATCATTGAACTCACATAGGTAGGGAAGGTGTTTTTTAGGGTTCTTAGAGCAACAAGTAAAATCACACATTTCACAAAGATTCCAAGCATAGCATAGCAATTTGTTTATTTGATTCCATAAGAGTCTCCCTTTTTCAGACAAACGGTGATGCACAAAATGAGCATGCTCATCTAAAGATTTCCCATCAACTAGCTAGTTGGGGTTTCAGCACGAGTGCATAAGGATCAAAGATGATCCAAAGTAGAACACTTTAAGTGGATCCATATCAATAGATTTTCAGCAAGCGAAGATGCAAGCATATAGAAGGCACATGGCAACACAAGCAAACAAAAGGACGAACAAAAAAGAGAGGGCGAATAAAACGGCAAGGGTGAAGTGGGGGAGAGGAAAATGAGAGGCAAATGGCAAATAATGTAATGCGGGAGATAAGGGTTTGTGATGGGCACTTGGTATGTTGACTTTTGCGAAGACCTCCCCGGCAACGGCGCCAGAAATCCTTCTTGCTACCTCTTGAGCACTGCGTTGGTTTTCCCTTGAAGAGGAAAGGGTGATGCAGCAAAGTAGCGTAAGTATTTCCCTCAGTTTTTGAGAACCAAGGTATCAATCTAGTAGGAGGCCACGCACGAGTCCCTCGCACCTACACAAACAAATAAATCCTCGCAACCAACGCAATAAAGGGGTCGTCAATCCCTTCACGGTCACTTACGAGAGTGAGATCTGATAGATATGATAAGATAATATTTTTGGTATTTTTATGATAAAGATGCAAAGTAAAATAAAAGGCAATAAAAAAACTAAGTGTTGGAAGATTAATATGATGGAAAATAGACCCGGGGGCCATAGGTTTCACTAGTGGCTTCTCTCGAGAGCATAAGTATTTACGGTGGGTGAACAAATTACTATTGAGCAATTGACAAAATTGAGCATATTTATGAGAATATCTAGGTATGATCATGTATATAGGCATCACGTCCGAGACAAGTAGACCGACTCCTGCCTGCATCTACTACTTTTACTCCACACATCGACCGCTATCCAACATGCATCTAGAGTATTAAGTTCATAAGAACAGAGTAACGCTTTAAGCAAGATGACATGATGTAGAGGGATAAACTCATGCAATATGATATAAACCCCATCTTGTTATCCTCGATGGCAACAATACAATACGTGCCTTGCTGCCCCTACTGTCACTGGGAAAGGACACCGTAAGATTGAACCCAAAGCTAAGCACTTCTCCCATTGCAAGAAAGATCAATCTAGTAGGCCAAACCAAACTGATAATTCGAAGAGACTTGCAAAGATAACCAATCATACATAAAAGAATTCAGAGAAGATTCAAATATTGTTCATAGATAAACTTGATCATAAACCCACAATTCATCGGTCTCAACAAACACACCACAAAAGAAGATTACATCGTATAGATCTCCACGAGAGAGGGGGAGAACATTGTATTGAGATCCAAAAAGAGACAAGAAGCCATCTAGCTAATAACTATGGACCCGAAGGTCTGAGGTAAACTACTCACACATCATAGGAGAGGCTATGGTGTTGATGTAGAAGCCCTCCGTGATCGATGCCCCCTCCGGCGGAGCTCCGGAACAGGCCCCAAGATGGGATCTCACAAGTACAGAAGGTTGCGATGGTGGAATTAGGTTTTTGGCTCCGTATCTGGTAGTTTGGGGGTACGTAGGTATATATAGGAGGAAGGAGTACGTCGGTGGAGCAACATGGGGCCCACGAGGGTGGAGGGCGCGCCTGGGGGGTAGGCACGCCCCCTACCTTGTGCCCTCCTGGTTGATGTCTTGACATAGGGTCCAAGTCCACTGGATCACGTTCGTTTGAAAAATCACGTTCCTGAAGGTTTTATTCTGTTTGGACTCCGTTTGATATTCTTTTTCTGCGAAACTCTGAAATAGGCAAAAAACAGCAATTCTGGGCTGGGCCTTTGGTTAATAGGTTAGTCCCAAAAATAATATAAAAGTGTATAATAAAGCCCAATAATGTCCAAAACAGAATATAATATATCATGGAACAATACAAAATTATAGATACGTTGGAGACGTATCAGTTCACCCTCATCCTCGTCTCGACCGTCGCCAAGGCCGAGCACTTCCTCGCCGTCGTTCACCTCGGGGCAGCACCCGGCGCGGCGACCATCTTCCCCAAACACCCTCACATAGAGGGTCGCATCACCGTCATACTTGAAATGGAGGGTGCACCGCCTACCCAGACCGCGCGCGCGGGCGAACGTCTGCCAACCGCGGGCCAGAGCTATGTTGCCCGCGGCGGAGACCTCGACTGCAACCCAAGAAGCCTTGCTGCAGCAACCGTCTGCCTGCAGCCAGAGTCCACCTGAACCAGAGGCTGGCAGCTCATCGGCGAAGAAGCGTGGGAGCTGAAGCCAGTTGCCGGCCAGGTTCTTTGACCAGACGGCGAACTCCGGCAGCACCTCCGCCGAGTGGAAGCGCGGCCGGGAAGGCCACGCAACCACGGCACGTCTCCCTTCAACGACAGGGCTGCCGCGACCGGAGCGACCCCTACCACGCGCAGCGCCGCCACCACGAGAACCGGGGGCCGCGGCGGGGTCGTGGTGTGCTTGCGGGGACGACCGCGCCCACGCTTGGGCGCTTGAGAGCCGGGCCCCTCGCGAGGGGCCTTCCCCTTCTCCGTGGTAGAGAACCTCCTCGACGGTGCCATTGGTGGCGGAGATGGAGCAAAGGGGGAAAAGCGAGCGGAATGGGAAGAGATGGGCGACGGGGGCTCTGCCCCCTCCCCATTTATAGCAAGAGAAGGCCAACCAGCGCCCCCCACGATCACAGGCAATGATGGTTTTTCCTTGCATGTCGCAGGGACTTGTCAAGTCGGGCAGTTGCCGAGGTGGCGTGGGGAAGCAGAGACGCCCACGTCCAATCAACCGCCATGCGTCGACCAAGGCCGCATGCTATTGGGGTCCGCGGTGCTCCGCACATGACCTTTGGCTTCGCCTCGAAGCCAAGCCCGAGCGTGCATTGGGCCCGGGGGCTACTGTCGGCATTCTGGGAACGAGGGTCCCCAAACTTGCCTGCCTGCGGCCCACGGCGTGGCTCTGCGAGCGGGCCCGTATGGCCCATCTTCACCAGCAAGCACTCAAGACCCTCGCGAGGGGCCAAGCCTCGTGAGGCGGATGACCCAAGACCCCTTCGGGAGCGGCCTCATCAGGTTGGCTCGCGAGGGGTGGAGAGATCAAGGCAAGGCCAACCTCGCGAGGTTCTCGTGACGTGAGGCATGACGATCAAGATCAGGTGGGCGCCAGCGCGCATAGTGTCCTTGTTTCCTCTTTGGTGCTAAGGAGGCAAGCGCAGGCGCGGAGTACCGAGGCATCAAGCAAAGGTTTCCATATCAGTGCAACGAGACCAAGACCAGCAGGACGGCAAAACGGAGGTCACCATGGAGCCCAAGGCGGCGTCACCACCAGAGCCTTTTGCAGGCGAAGATTTCTTTATTCAGGATAAGCTGTACTAGTTGTGCCCTTTCAGATTGACCATTGTTGGCTCCCTTCCCGCTCAATATTTGGGGAGAGGACCAGGGCCTATATAAATAGGACTAGCCACCACAGTAGGGGGAATCGGATCCTCATCCACTCACCCACCAAGCACAAGAACACCTCGCCTCAGCAGGCTGTTCTTCCCCTTGTACTATTCATCCTCAGCCCAAGAGGCAATCCACCACCACCACACTGGAGTAGGGTATTACACCACAATGGTGGCCTGAACCAGTATAAATCTTGTGTCCTCTATGTTGCGAGTTCGTCGAGTTAGCCCTTGAGATCTTAGCGAAGCTAGGACGTGGATGGGTAGGGGAGATCTTCGTGCGCACCCCAGTGTTCGAACCTTGAGGGTTTTGCCGGAACCCGTGATCCGACAGATATGCCAAGCCACAAGCTTGGGGATGCTATGTTCGATGAGAATGACATGTTTAGAATTTATTTGCTGGAATTAATGTTTGTCCCAAGCTTGGGGAGGCTATGTTTAATGAATATTATCTTTTTAGTCCCCCTATTTTGAATCAAACTTTCTATGATGGTTGCATGCCTCCTATCTATGATGAGAACAAAGTCGCTACTTATGATGATTATTGTGATGATACTTATGTTATAAAAAGTAGTGATAATTATTGTCATAATTTTGAATATCCTTTTACTGAACATTGCTCTTTTAATGTGGGAACAATGTTTAGTATTCAAGTCTCATATGATACTCCCACTATTGTGAATGAGAATAAAATTGCTTATGTGGAGAGTAATAAATTTTCTATGCTTATGGATCATGAAGAGAATGCTTTATGCGATGGTTATATTGATGAATCTATTCATGATGCTACTGAAAATTATTATGAGAGAGGAACTTATGATGCATGATGTTCTCTTTGTGTTTCAATTCTTATCTTTTATGTGAGCATCATTGAATCATCATGCCTAGCTTAAAAGGCATTAAAGAAAAGCGCTTGTTGGGACACAACCCAACACTTTTACGTACTGTTTTTGTGTGTTAACACGATTATGCTACTGTATTGATCATGTTTTATTGCTTTTGTTTCAATAAAGTGCCAAGTAAAGCCTTTGGGATCATGTTGGGTGATAGTTGATTTGACCCTGCTGAAAAACAGAAACTTTTGTGCTCACAAAAATAAGTCTCATTTTTAATAGAAGAGTGATTTTGAGTTGATTCTTATTGCAGAAGTTTAATATAAAAATTGCTCACGTGGTCCAATGTTTTTCATAATTTTTGGAGTAGCATAAGTATGGTTGGAGTACAGATTACTACAGACTGTTCTGTTTTTGACAGATTCTGTTTTCAATGCATATTTTGTAGTTTCTATGGCTTATATTGCTCAATATAAATTATGGAAATGATATGATACAGTAGGCATTGTGTGGAAACAATTATGAATCTTGTATTTGACAGTACCAAAGTGAAATGGTTCGCTCTTTATCATACCAACCTATCTCACGAAGTTCCCTTAAGTTTTGTGTGATTGAAGTTTTCAAGTTTTGGGTGTGATATCGATATGAGGAGAATAAGGAGTGACAAGACCCTAATCTTGGGGATTCCCAAGGCACCCCAAGCTAATATTCAAGGAATATCCAAGCAACTAAGCATGGGGATACCCCGGAAGGCATCCCCTCTTTCGTCTCCAACAATATCGGTAACCTCACTTGGAGCTATGTTTTCATTCGTCACATGATATGAGTTTTGCTTGGAGCGTCAATTTATTTTGTTAAGAATTTTCTTGCTGTTATTTAGAATAATTTTTTGCATCTTTTATTTCAATAAAAGTGGCATTGATAGCCTTTGTCATGCTTATCTTGCAAGTATACATGTTGCTGTTTGAAAACAGAAAGTTTGTCGATGTTGCAAAAATTCCCGAGGAAAGTCAGAATCTGATAAAATGTTGAAACTTTTTGAAAAATAAGCTCTGATAAATTTTCTACAGTGTGGTAGAAATTCATAATGTCTGGAGTTGAATAAGTATTGATACTCTTGCGTTCTTTACAGACTGTACTGTTTTGGCAGATTGCTGTTATGTCTGCATTGTTTGCATATGCTTGCTTGGTTAATGAATCTATTTGAGGATAGGAGTATTAAATATGCAGAGGCATTTAGTATGCAATGTTGAATAATAATTTTAGTGATTTGCTATAATAGAGAATGATAAAGCTTTTGCATTGGTTTATACTAACTTATCTCATGAGTTCTTTTTGAGTTTTGTGTGGATGAAGCTTTTGAGATTTAGGAAAACCGTGATATGAGTGGAATTAAGGAGACACAAAAGCTCAATCTTGGGGATGCCCAAGGCATCCCAAGATAATATTTCAAGAAGTCTCAAGCATCTAAGCTTGGGGATGCATTGGTAGGCATCCCACCTTTCTTCTTCAACAATTATCGGTTGAGCCTATGTTTTTGCTTCTTAAAATGAGTTGTGATATTCTTAGAATGTCATTTTATTTTTCTTTTACTTGCTGTTTTAATAAAATACTTATATCTGAATTTTTTTAAATAAAATATAGTCCTCAAATAGTTGCCAGGGAGGCTATGTAAGCGGCATTCACATCCCGTCAACGAAGCCCTTTTGCATGTCATTTACTCTTGTGCTTCACTTATATCCCATGAGTAAATTGGTGAATAAATTGAATTTCATGAAGTTGATATCTTATCATGCCTAGTGGTAGCTTCACATTGGGTTTAGAAAGTGAAATCTTTTTAGGCTTGACAATCACAATATTGGTCATACAAGCAATTCACGAATAATTAGTATAAGGAAGAGAACTTTCACATGCAAATACACTATCATGGAAATCTTTGTGATTGTGAGACCCCATCAAAATATTATATGCCAAAATTGTTGACGTTGGACAAGGAAGACAACGTAATGGTTTATGTTTGTTCATATTCACATATAAGTCATATTGTCATAGATCCTTCAACATGTGGTGCTTGCCCCCCATCTTTGCTAGCCAAAAATTCCGCACCAAGTAGAGATACTACTTGTGCATCCAAAAACCCTTAAACCCAAATCTTATTTTCAAGATTCCACCATACCTACCTAAGGATTGAGCAAGATCCTTCAAGTAAGTTGTCATCGGTGCAATAAGGCAATAAAAATTGCTTCTAAAAGTGTTAGATCATTTAGTCTAAGGGAAAATTGAGCGTTGTACGAACTTGTGATGGCAAAGCAACAAAAGCGACGGACAGCATAATAAAGGTTGCTATCATAAGGGGAAATATAGCATGACATTCTTTTGCACTAAGGGGTAGAGCATACAAACAAATAAACGCATGGCAACCTCTGCTTCCCTCTGCGAAGGGCCTATCTTTTACATTTCACTATTTATTTTTATGCAAAGAGTCAAAGTTATTATCTCTATTCCTTTTTGTTTTTCTCTTTTGGCAAGGATCATGTGGTGAGGAAAGATCTAGGCACATATGTCCAGTTGAATATGGGTAGCATGAGTTATTATTGTTGACATCACCCTTGAGGTGAATACGTTGGGAGGAAAAACAATAAGCCCCTATCTTTCTATGTGTCTGGTTGAAACGTTTTGCTCATGGGTATGCGGTGAGTGTTAGCAATCATAGAAGACTATATGATGGTTGAGTATGTGGAGGTCTTACTTAAACTCTGTTGAATAAGTTGAATTGCAATTGCTTGGTGACTAAGAACATAGGTTGTTGAGTTTCAAGAGAGTTTATTGTTTGAACATTATGAAGGAAAAATGCCCTAGAGGCAATAATAAAGTATTATATATTTCCTTATATCATGATAAATGTTTATTATTCATGCTAGAATTATATTAACCGGAAACATAATACATGTGTGAATACATAGACAAACAGAGTGTCACTAGTATGCCTCTACTTGACTAGCTCGTTAATCAAAGATGGTTATGTTTCCTAGCCATAGACATGAGTTGTCATTTGATTAACGGGATCACCTCATTAGGAGAATGACGTGATTGACATGACCCATTCCGTTAGCCTAGCACCCGATCGTTTAGTATGTTGCTATTGCTTTCTTCATGACTTATACATGTTCCTATGACTATGAGATTATGCAACTCCCGTTTACCGGAGGAACACTTTGTGTGCTACCAAACGTCACAACGTAAATTGGTGATTATAAAGGTGCTCTACAGGTGTCTCCAAAGGTACTTGTGGGGTTGGCGTATTTCGAGATTAGGATTTGTCACTCCGATTGTCGGAGAAGTATCTCTGGGCCCACTCGGTAATGCACATCACTATAAGCCTTGCAAGCATTGTGACTAATGAGATAGTTGCGGGATGATGTGTTACGGAACGAGTAAAGAGACTTGCCGGTAACGAGATTGAACTAGGTATTGAGATACCGACGATCGAATCTCGGGCAAGTAACATACCGATGACAAAGGGAACAACGTATGTTGTTATGCGGTCTAACCGATAAAGATCTTCGTAGAATATGTGGGAGCCAATATGGGCATCCAGGTCCCGCTATTGGTTATTGACCGGAGAGGTGTCTCGGTCATGTCTACATAGTTCTCGAACCCGAAGGGTCCGCACGCTTAACGTTACAATGACAATTTTATTGAGTTTTGATGTACCGAAGGAGTTCGGAGTCCCGGATGAGATCGGGGATATGACGAGGAGTCTCGAAATGGTCGAGACGTAAAGATCGATATATTGGACGACTATATTCGGACTTCGGAAAGGTTCCGAGTGATTCGGGTATTTTTCGGAGTACCGTAGAGTTACGGGAATTTTTTCGTATTGGGCCTTAATGGGCCATACGGGAAAGGAGAGAAAGGCCTCAAAAGGTGGCCGCACCCCTCCCCATGGTCTGGTCCGAATTGGACTAGGGAAGGGGGGCGCACCCTTCCTTCTTTCTCCTTTCCCCTTTCGTTCTCGTACTCCCACAAGGAAAGGAGGAGTCCTACTCCCGGTGGGAGTAGGACTCCCCCCTATGGCGCGCCTCTCCCCTTGGCCGGCTGCCTCCCCCTTGCTCCTTTATATACGGGGGCAGGGGGGCACCCCAGAGACACAACAATTGATCCTTGAGATCTCTTAGCCGTGTGCGGTGCCCCCCTCCATCATATTACACCTCGATAATACCATTGCGGAGCTTAGGCGAAGCCCTGCGTCGGTGGAACATCATCATCGTCACCACGCCGTCGTGCTGACGAAACTCTCCCTCAACACTCGGCTGGATCGGAGTTCGAGGGACGTCATCGAGCTGAACGTGTGTAGAACTCGGAGGTGCCGTGCGTTCGGTACTTGATCGGTCGGATCGTGAAGACGTACGACTACATCAACCGCGTTGTGATAACGCTTCCGCTGTCGGTCTACGAGGGTACGTGGACAACACTCTCCCCTCTCGTTGCTATGCATCACCATGATCTTGCGTGTGCGTAGGAAATTTTTTGAAATTACTACGTTCCCCAACAGTGGCATCCGAGCCTGGTTTTATGCGTTGATGCTATGCACGAGTAGAACACAAGTGAGTTGTGGGCGATATAAGTCATACTGCTTACCAGCATGTCATACTTTGGTTCAGCGGTATTGTGAGATGAAGCGGCCCGGACCGACATTACGCGTACGCTTACGCGAGACTGGTTTCACCGTTGCGAGCACTCGTTGCTTAAAGGTGACTGGCGGGTGTCTGTCTCTCTCACTTTAGTTGAACCGAGTGTGGCTACGCTCGGTCCTTGCGAAGGTTAAAACAGCACCAACTTGACAAACTATCGTTGTGGTTTTGATGCGTAGGTAAGAACGGTTCTTGCTAAGCCCGTAGCAGCCACGTAAAACATGCAACAACAAAGTAGAGGACGTCTAACTTGTTTTTGCAGGGCATGTTGTGATGTGATATGGTCAAGACATGATGTGATATAATTTGTTGTATGAGATGATCATGTTTTGTAACCGAGTTATCGGCAACTGGCAGGAGCCATATGGTTGTCGCTTTATTGTATGAGATGCAATCGCCATGTAATAGTTTTAATTTATCACTAAGCGGTAGCGATAGTCATAAAAGAAATAAGTTGGCAAGACGACAACGATACTACGATGGAGATCAAGGTGTCGAGCCGGTGACGATGGTGATCACGACGGTGCTTCGGAGATGGAGATCACGAGCACGATGCTTCGGAGATGGAGATCACAAGCACAAGATGATGATGGCCATATCATATCACTTATATTGATTGCATGTGATGTTAATCCTTTATGCATCTTATCTTGCTTTGATTGACGGTAGCATTATAAGATGATCTCTCACTAAAATTTCAAGACAAAAGTGTTCTCCCTGAGTATGCACCGTTGCGAAAGTTCTTCGTGCTGAGACACCACGTGTTAATCAGGTGTGATAGGCTCTACGTTCAAATACAACGGGTGCAAAACAGTTGCACACGCGGAATACTCAGGTTGAACTTGATGAGCCTAGCATATGTACAGATATGGCCTCGGAACACAGAGACCGATAGGTCGAGCGTGAATCATATAGTAGATATGATCAACATAGTGATGTTCACCATTGAAACTACTCCATCTCACGTGTTAATCGGACATGGTTTAGTTGCTTTGGATCACGTAATCACTTAGATGATTAGAGAGATGTCTATCTAAGTGGGAGTTCTTAAGTAATATGATTAATTGAACTTAAATTTATCATGAACTTAGTCCTGATAGTATTTTGCAAATTATGTTGTAGATCAATAGCTCGCGTTGTTGCTTCCCTGTTTATTTTGATATCTTCCTAGAGAAAAATTATGTTGAAAGATGTTAGTAGCAAAGATGCGGATTGGATCCGTGATCTGAGGGTTATCCTCATTGCTGCATAGAAGAATTATGTCCTTGATGCACCGCTAGGTGACAGACCTATTGCAGGTGCAGATGCAGACGTTATGAACGTTTGGCTAGCTCAATATGATGAGTAGTTGATAGTTTAGTGCACCATGCTTAACGGCTTAGAATCGGGACTTCAAAGACATTTTGAACGTCATGGACCATATAAGATGTTCCAGGAGTTGAAGTTAATATTTCAAGCAAATACCCGAGTTGAGAGATATGAAGTCTCCAACAAGTTCTATAGCTAAAAGATGGAGGAGAATCGCTCAACTAGTGAGCATGTGCTCAGATTGTCTGGGTACTACAATCGCTTGAATCAAGTGGGAGTTAATCTTCCAGATAAAATAGTGATTGACAGAATTCTCTAGTCACCATCACCAAGTTAGTAGAACTTCGTGATGAACTGTAGTATGCAAGGGATGATGAAAGTAATTCCCGAGCTCTTCGTGATGCTGAAATCGATGAAGTTAGAAATCAAGAAAAACATCAAGTGTTGATGGTTGACGAGACCACTAGTTTCAAGAAAAGGGCAAAGGGAAGAAGGGGAACTTCAAAAAAGAACGGCAAGTAAGTTGCTACTCAAGTGAAGAAGCCCAAGTCTGTACCTAAGCCTAAGACTAAGTGCTTCTACTGCAAAGGGACTGGTCACTGGAGGCGGAACTGCCCCAAGTATTTGGTGGATAAGAAGGATGGCAAAGTGAACAAAGGTATATTGGATATACATGTTATTGATGTGTACTTTACTAGTGTTTATAGCAACCCCTCGGTATTTGATACTGGTTCAGTTGCTAAGAGTAGTAACTCGAAACGGGAGTTGCAGAATAAACAGAGACTAGTAAAAGGAGAGGTGACGATGTGTGTTGGAAATAGTTCCAAGATTGATATGATCATCATCGCATACTCCCTATACTTTCGGGATTAGTGTTGAAACTAAATAAGTGTTATTTGGTGTTTGCGTTGAGCATGAATATGATTTGATCATGTTTATTGCAATACGTTTATTCATTTAAGTTAAGAGAACAATTGTTGTTATGTTTACATGAATAAAAAACCTTCTATGGTCATACACACCAACGAAATTGGTTTGTTGGATCTCGATCGTAGTGATGCACATATTCGTAATATTGAAGCCAAAAGATGCAAAGTTAATAATGATAGTGCAACTTATTTGTGGCACTGCCGTTTAGGTCATATTGGTGTAAAGTGCGTAAAGAAACTCCATACTGATGGGATTTTGGAATCAATTGATTATGAATCACTTGATGCTTGCGAACCATGCCTCATGGGCAAGATGACTAAAACGCCGTTCTCCGGAACTATGGAGAGAGCAACAGATTTGTTGGAAATCATACATACAGATGTGTGTGGTCCGATGAATATTGAGGCTCGGAGCAGGTATCATTATTTTCTAACCTTCACAGATGATTTGAGCGGATATGAGTATATCTACTTAATGAAACAGAAGTCTGAAACATTTGAAAAGTTCATATAATTTCAGAGTGAAGCGGAAAATCATCGTAACAAGAAAATAAAGTTTCTACGATCTGATCGTGGAGAAGAGTATTTGAGTTACGAGTTTGGCCTTCAGTTAAAACAATGTGAAATAGTTTCACTACTCACGCCACCTGGAACACCACGGTGTAATGGTGTGTCCGAACATCGTAACCGTACTTTATTAGATATGGTGCGATATATGATGTCTTTTACCGATCTACCACTATCGTTTTGGGGTTATACATTAGAGACAGCTGCATTCACGTTAAATAGAGCACCATCAAAATCCGTTGAGACGACGCCTTATGAACTGTGGTTTGGCAAGAAACCAAAGTTGTCGTTTCTTAAAGTTTGGGGTTGCGATGCTTATGTGAAAAAGTTTCATCCTGATAAGCTCAAACCCAAATCGGAGAAAAGTGTCTTCATAGGATACCCAAAGGAGATAGTTGGGTACACCTTCTATCACAGATCCGAAGGCAAGACATTCGTTGCTTAGTATGGATCCTTTATAGAGAAGGAGTTTCTCTTGAAAGAAGTGAGTGGGAGGAAAGTAGAACTTGATGAGGTAACTGTACCTGCTCCCTTATTGGAAAGTAGTTCATCACAGAAATCTGTTCCTGTGACTTCTACACCAATTAGTGAGGAAGTTAATGATGATGATCATGTAACTTCAGATCAAGTTACTACCAAACCTCGTAGGTAAACCAGAGTAAGATCCGCACCAGAGTGGTACGGTAATCCTGTTCTGGAGGTTATGTTACTAGACCATGACGAACCTACGAACTATGAAGAAGCGATGGTGAGCCCAGATTCCGCAAAATGGCTTGAGGCCATGAAATCTGAGATGAGATCCATGTATGAGAACAAAGTGTGGACTTTGGTTGACTTGCCCGATGATCGGCAAGCAATTGAGAATAAATGGATCGTCAAGAGGAAGACGGACGCTGATAGTAGTGTCACTATCTACAAAGCTAGAATTGTCGCAAAAAGGTTTTTCGACAAGTTCAAGGTGTTGACTATGATGAGAGTTTCTCACTCGTATCTATGCTTAAGTCTGTCTGAATCATGTTAGCAATTGCCGCATTTTATGAAATATGGCAAATGGATAAAAAAAACTACATTCCTTAATGGATTTATTAAAGAAGAGTTGTATATGATGCAACCAGAAGGTTTTGTCAATCCTAAAAGGTGCTAACAAAATATACAAGCTCCAGCGATCCATTTATGGACTGGTGCAAGCATCTCGGAGTAGGAATATACGCTTTCATAAGTTGATCAAAGGATATAGTTTTATACAGACTTGCGGTGAAGCCAGTATTTACAAGAAAGTGAGTGGGAGCACTACAACATTTCTGATAAGTATATGTGAATGACATATTGTTGATCGGAAATAATGTAGAATTATTCTGCAAAGCATAAAGGAATGTTAGAAAGAAGTTTTTCAAAGAAAGACCTCGGTGAAGCTGCTTACATATTGAGCATCAAGATCTATAGAGATAGATGAAGACGCTTGATAAGTTTTTCAATGAGTACATACCTTAACAAGATTTTGAAGTAGTTCAAAATAGAACAGTCAAAGAAAGAGTTCTTGCCTGTGTTACAAGGTGTGAAATTGAGTAAAGACTCAAAGCCCGACCACGGCAAAAGATAGAAAGAGAATGAAAGTCATTCCCTATGCCTTGGCCATAGGTTCTATAAAGTATGCCATGCTGTGTACCAGATCTATTGTATACCCTACACTGATTTAGGCAAGGGAGTACAATAGTGATCTAGGAGTAGATCACTGGACAGCGGTCAAAATTATCCTTAGTGGAATAAGGATATGTTTCTCGATTATGGAAGTGACAAAAGGTTCGTCGTAAAGGGTTACGTCGATGCAAGTTTTGACACTAATCTAGATGACTCTAAGTCTCGGTCTAGATACATATTGAAAGTGGGAGCAATTAGCTAAGAGTAGCTCCGTGCAGAGCATTGTAAACATAGAAATTTGCAAAATACTTACAGATCTGAATGTGACAGACCCGTTGACTAAAATTATCTCACAATCAAAACATGATCACACCTTAGTACTCTTTGGGTGTTAATCACATAGCAATGTGAACTAGATTATTGACTCTAGTAAACCCTTTGAGTTTTGGTCACATAGAGATGTGAACTATGGGTGTTAATCACATGGTGATGTGAATTATTGATGTTAAATCACATGGCGACGTGAACTAGATTATTGACTCTAGTGCAAGTGGGAGACTGAAGGAAATATGCCCTAGAGGCAATAATAAAGTATTATATATTTTCTTATATCATGATAAATGTTTATTATTCATGCTAGAATTGTATTAACCGGAAACATAATACATGTGTGAATACATCGACAAACAGAGTGTCACTAGTATGCCTCTACTTGACTAGCTCGTTAATCAAAGATGGTTATGTTTCCTAGCAATAGACATGAGTTGTCATTTGATTAACGGGATCACCTCATTAGGAGAATGACGTGATTGACCTGACCCATTCCGTTAGCCTAGCACCCGATCGTTTACTATGTTGCTATTGCTTTCTTCATGACTTATACATGTTCCTATGACTATGAGATTATGCAACTCCCGTTTACCGGAGGAACACTTTGTGTGCTACCAAACGTCACAACGTAAATGGGTGATTATAAAGGTGCTCTACAGGTGTCTCCAAAGGTACTTGTTGGGTTGGCGTATTTCGAGATTAGGATTTGTCACTCCGATTGTCGGAGAGGTATCTCTGGGCCCACTCGGTAATGCACATCACTATAAGCCTTGCAAGCATTGTGACTAATGAGATAGTTGCAGGATGATGTGTTACGGAACGAGTAAAGAGACTTGCCGGTAACGAGATTGAACTAGGTATTGAGATACCGACGATTGAATCTCGGGCAAGTAACATACCGATGACAAAGGGAACAACGTATGTTGTTATGCGGTCTGACCGATAAAGATCTTCGTAGAATATGTGGGAGCCAATATGGGCATCCAGGTCCCGCTATTGGTTATTGACCGGAGAGGTGTCTCGGTCATGTCTACATAGTTCTCGAACCCGAAGGGTCCGCACGCTTAACGTTACAATGACAGTTTTATTGAGTTTTGATGTACCGAAGGAGTTCGGAGTCCCGGATGAGATCGGGGATATGACGAGGAGTCTCGAAATGGTCGAGACGTAAAGATCGATATATTGGACGACTATATTCGGACTTCGGAAAAGTTCCGAGTGATTCGGGTATTTTTCGGAGTACCGTAGAGTTACGGGAATTCGTATTGGGCCTTAATGGGCCATACGGGAAAGGAGAGAAAGGCCTCAAAAGGTGGCCGCACCCCTCCCCATGGTCTGGTCCGAATTGGACTAGGGAAGGGGGGCGCACCCTTCCTTCTTTCTCCTTTCCCCTTCCGTTCTCGTACTCCCACAAGGAAAGGAGGAGTCCTACTCCCGGTGGGAGTCCTACTCCCGGTGGGAGTAGGACTCCCCCCTATGGCGCGCCTCTCCCCTTGGCCGGCTGCCTCCCCCTTGCTCCTTTATATACGGGGGCAGGGGGGCACCCCAGAGACACAACAATTGATCCTTGAGATCTCTTAGCCGTGTGCGGTGCCCCCCTCCATCATATTACACCTCGATAATACCGTTGCGGAGCTTAGGCGAAGCCCTGCGTCGGTGGAACATCATCATCGTCACCACGCCGTCGTGCTGACGAAACTCTCCCTCAACACTCGGCTGGATCGGAGTTCGAGGGACGTCATCGAGCTGAACGTGTGTAGAACTCGGAGGTGCCGTGCGTTCGGTACTTGATCGGTCGGATCGTGAAGACGTACGACTACATCAACCGCGTTGTGATAACGCTTCCGCTGTCGGTCTACGAGGGTACGTGGACAACACTCTCCCCTCTCGTTGCTATGCATCACCATGATCTTGCGTGTGCGTAGGAATTTTTTTGAAATTACTACGTTCCCCAACACCTTAACATGTGAATTGGTTGCTACTATAACATGAGGAGTTTAATAAGAAAGAATTGTTGTTATGATGCTAGGAAAAGTGATTGAAATTGTCATTGATCAAACTTGTGCACTTTGCTAGCATTCACACTTCATAAATTATTTCTTTTATCATTTACCTATTCGAGGACGAGTAGGAATTAAGCTTGGGGATGCTGATACGTCTCCAACGTATCTATAATTTATGAAGTATGCATGTTGTTTTATTATCATTCTTGGATGTTTTACAATCATTTTATATCAACTTTATATCATTTTTTGGGACTAACCTATTGATCCAGTGCCCAGTGCCAGTTGCTGTTTTTTGCTTGTTTTTTACATCGCAGGAAATCAATACCAAACGGAGTCCAAACGCAACGAAACTCCACAATTATTTTTTATGGGCCAGGAGACATCCTTTGGGACAGAGCAGCACCTGGGGGTGCCCCGAGGGGGGCACAACCCACCAGGGCACGCCAGGCCCCCCTGGCGCGCCCAGGTGGGTTGTGCCCACTTCGGTGGCCTCCCGCACCCCCTCTTTGCACTATAAATTCCCAAATATTCCAAAACCCATCTGGGTTAACCTAGATCAGAAGTTCCGCTGCCGCAAGGCTCTATATCCACCGAAAACCAATCTAGCTCTGTTCCGGAACCCTGCAGGAGGGGGGGGTCATCTCCGGTGGCCATCTTCATCATCCCGGCGGCCGCCACGGATAGGAGGGAGTAGTCCACCCTCGGGGCTGAGGGTTTGTACCAGTAGCTATGTGTTTAATCTCTCTCTCTCGTGATCTATATCATAGGCTTTGTTAATATAGTTGTATCATATGATGTTTCTCCTCTCTATACTCTTGATGTGATGAATTGAGTCTTTACCCTTTGAAGTTTTGTCTTGTCAGATTGAATATTCAGAGATGAGAACACATGATGTATGTCTTGCGGTATGAATACTTGAGGTGACAATTGGGGTATCATATTGATTTACTTGATGTATATTATGGCACTCAACTTGCGGATTCCCGAGGTGGCGTTGGGGTAATCTATGCATAGGGGTTGATGCACGTTTTTATTATCTTTTCTCTGATAGAAACTTTGGGGTCTCTCTGTAGTTCTTTGTGTGGATTGAGTATTATGAATATGAATTTTCTTTGGTGTTATTTTAGTACGAACTCTTGATTAGATCGATCGGAAAGAATAGCTTGCGTTATTTTAGTACGAACTCTAGGATAGATCGATCGGAAAGAATAGCTTTGAGGTGGTTTCGTACCCTACAAAAAATTTCTATCTTTTGTTCTCTGCTAATGGGAACTCGGGAGTGATTCTTTATTGCACTTTGAGGGATAATCATATGATCCAACCATGTTGGCATTGTTGAGAGGATGCACTAGCGAAAGTACGGACCCTAGGCCTCATTTTCAAGAATTGCAATACCGTTTTTGTGCCCGTTTACTAATTGCTACCCTGCTGTTTTTATTTATTCAGATTATAAAAATATATTTGTACCATCAATATTACACTTTTATCACCATCTCTTCGCCGAACTAGTGCACCTATACAATTTTCCATTGTATTGGGTGTGTTGGGGACACAAGAGATTTCTTGTATTTGGTTGCAGGGTCGTTTGAGGGAGACCATCTTCATCCTACACCTCTCACGGATTGATCAACCTTAGGTCATCCACTTGAGGGAAAATTGCTACTGTCCTACAAAACTCCGGGCTTGGAGGCCCAACACGTGTCTACAAGAATAAAGTTGCGTAGTAGACATCATTGTATCATATACAACTCTTATTTAAGAAATCCATTAAGGAATGCAGTTTTGACATCCATTTGCCAGATTTCATAAAATGCGGCAATTGCTAACATGATTCGGACAGACTTAAGCATCGCTACGAGTGAGAAAATCTCATCGTAGTCAACACCTTGAACTTGTTGAAAACATTTTGCGACAATTCGAGCTTTGTAGATAGTAATACTACCATCATCATCCGTCTTCCAATTGAAGATCCATTTATTCTCAATGGCTTGCCGATAATCAGGCAAGTCCACCAAAGTCCACACTTTATTCTCATACATGGATCCTATCTTAGATTTCATGGCCTCAAGCCATTTTGCGGAATTTGGGTTCATCATCGCTTCCTCATAGTTCGTAGGTTCGTCATGGTCTAGTAACATGACTTCCAGAACAGGATTACCGTACCACTCTGGTGTGGAATGTGCTCTGGTTGACCTACGAGGTTCGGTAGTAACTTGATCTAAAGTTTCATGATCATTATCATTAGCTTCCTCTCCTTGTTGGTGTAGGCATCACGAAAACGGTTTTCTATGATGAGCAACTTTCCAATTCGAGAGAAGGTACAGTTACCTCATCAAGTTCTACTTTCCTCCGACTCACTTCTTTCGAGAGAAACTCCTTCTATAGAAAGGATCCATTCTTAGCAACAAAGATCTTGCCTTCGGATCTATGATAAAAGGTATACCCAACAGTTTCTTTTGGGTATCCTATGAAGACGCACTTCTCCGATTTGGGTTCGAGCTTATCAGGCTGAAACTTTTTCACATAAGCATTGCAACCCCAAACTTTAAAAAATGACAGCTTAGGTTTCTTGCCAAACCATAGTTCATACGGTGTCGTCTCAACGGATTTAGATGGTGCCCTATTTAACGTGAATGCAGCTGTCTCTAATGCATAACCCCAAAATGATAGTGGTAAATCGGTAAGAGACATCATAGATCTAACCATATATAATAAAGTACGGTTACGATGTTCGGACACACCATTACGCTGTGGTGTTCCAGGTGGCGTGAATTGTGAAACTATTCCACATTGTTTTAAATGAAGGCCAAACTCGTAACTCAAATATTCGCATCCGCTATCAGTAGAAACTTTATTTTCTTGTTACGATGATTCTCCACTTCACTCTGAAATTCTTTGAACTTTTCAAATGTTTCAGACTTGTGTTTCATTAAGTAGATATACACATATCTTCTCAAATCATCTGTGAATGTCAGAAAATAATGATACCCACAGCGAGCTTCAACACTCATCGGACCGCATACATCGGTATGTATTATTTCCAACAAGTCATTAGCTCACTCCATTGTTCCGGAGAACAGAGTTTTAGTCATCTTGCCCATGAGGCATGGTTTGCAAGTATCAAATGATTCATAATCAAGTGATTCCAATAGTCCATCCGCATGGAGTTTCTTCAAGCGCTTTACACCAATATGACCTAAATGGCAGTGCCATAAATATGTTGCACTATCATTATCAACTTTGCATCTTTTGGCATCAATGTTATGAATATGTGTATCACTACGATCGAGATTCAATAAAACATTTATATTGAGTGTATGACCATAGAAGGTTTTATTCATGTAAACAGAATAACAATTATTCTTTGACTTAAATGAATAATCGTATTGCAATAAACATGATCCAATCATATCCATGCTCAAAACAAACACCAAATAACATTTATTTTAGGTTCAACACTAATCCCGAAAGTAAAGGGAGTGTGCGATGGTGATCTTATAAACCTTGGAATCACTTCCAACACACATCGTCACCTCGCCCTTAACTAGTATCTATTCATTTTGCAACTCCTATTTCGAGTTACAAACCTTAGCAACTGAATCGGTATTAAATACCCAGGGGCTACTATGAACACTAGTAAAGTACACAACAATAACATGTATATCAAATATACCTTTGTTCACTTTGTTATCCTTCTTATCCGCCAAGTATTTGGGGTAGTTCCACTTCTAGTGACCATTCCCTTTGCAGTAGAAGCACTAAATTTCAGGCTTAGGTCTAGCTTTGGGCTTCTTCATGGGAGTGGCAACTTTCTTGTCATTCTTCTTTAAGTTACCTTTCTTTCCCTTGCCCTTTTTCTTGAAACTAGTGGTCTTATTAACCATTAACACTTGATGCTATTTCTTGATTTCAACCTTTGCCGATTTCAGCATCGCGAAGAGCTTGGGAATCATTTTTGTCATCCCTTGCATATTATAGTTCATCGCCAATTTCTAGTAACTTGGTGATAGTGACTAGAGAACTCTGTCAATCACTATCTTATCTGGAAGATTAACTCCCACTTGATTCAAGCGATTGTGTTACTCAGACATTCTGAGCACATGCTCACTGGTTGAGCTATTCTCCTCCATCTTGTAGGTAAAGTACTTGTCAGAGGTCTCATACGTCTCGACTCGAGCATGAGTCTGGAATACCAATTTCAGCTCTTGAAACATCTTATATGCTCCATGGCGCTCAAAATGTTTTCGAAGTCCCGATTCTAAGCCGTAAAGCATGGCGCACTAAACTATAAAGTAGTCATCAATAGTGAGCTTGTCAAATGTTCATAACGTCTGCATCAGCTCCTGCAACAGGTTTGTCACCTAGCGGTGCATCAAGGGCATTATTCTTCTGTGCGGCATTGAGGATAATCCTCAGATCACAAACCCGGTCCGCATCATTGCTACTATCATCTTTCAACTTAGTTTTATCTAGGAACATATAAAAAATAAAACAGGGAGCTAAACGCGAGCTATTGATCTACAACATAGATATGCAAAAAACTATCAGGACTAATTTCATGATAAATTAAGTCCAATTAATCATATTACTTAAGAACTCCCACTTAGATAGACATCCCTCAAGTCATCTAAATGATCACGTGATCCATATCAACTAAACCATGTCCGATCATCACGTGAGATGGAGTAGTTTTCAATGGTGAACATCTCTGTGTTGATCATATCTTCTATATGATTCACGTTCAACCTTTCGGTCTCCAGTGTTCCGAGGCCATGTCTATACATGCTATGCTCGTCAAGTTTAACCCGAGTATTCCGCATGTGAAAAACTATCTTGCACCCATTGTATGTGAACGTAGAGCTTATCACACCCGATCATCGTGTGGTGTCTCAGCACGACGAACTGTCGCAACGGTGCATACTTAGGGAGAACACTTATACCTTGAAATTTGAGTAAGGGATCATCTTATAATGCTACCGCCGTACTAAGCAAAATAAGATGCATAAAAGATAAACATCACATGCAATCAAAATATGTGACATGATATGGCCATCATCATCTTGTGCCTTTGATCTCCATCTCCAAAGCACTGTCACGATCTCCATCGTCACCAGCTTGACATGTTGATCTCAATCGTAGCGTCGTGGTCGTCTTGCCAACTATTGTTCTACAACTATCGCTAACACATAATGATAAAGTAAAGCAATTACATGGCCTTTGCATTTCATACAATAAAGCGACAACCATAAGGCTCCTGCCAGTTGCTGATAACTTCTACAAAACATGATCATCTCATACAACAACGTATATCACATCATGTCTTGACCATATCACATCACAACATGCCCTGCAAAAACAACTTAGACGTCCTCTATTTTATTGTAGCAAATTTTATGTGGCTTCTACGGGCTTCTAGTAAGAACCGTTCTTACCTACGCATCAAAACCACAATGATGTTTCGTCAAGTTTGCTGTTTTAACCTTCAACAAGAACCGGTCGTAGTCAAATTCTATTCATCTAAAGTTGCAGAAACAAACACCCGCCAGCCACCTTTATGAAAAACAAGTTGCATGTCTGTCGGTGGAACCGGTCTCATGTACGTGGTCATGTAAGGTTGGTCCGGGCCGCTTCATCCAACAATACCGTCGAATCAAAATAAGACGTTGGTGGTAACCAGTATGACTATGATCGCCCACAACTCTTTGTGTTCTACTCGTGCATATCATCTACGCATAGACCTGGCTCGGATGCCACTGTTGGGGAACATAGCATGCAATTACAAAAAAATCCTATGATCACGCAAGATCTATCTAGGAGATGCAAAGCAACGAGAGGGGGAGAGTGTGTCCACGTACCCTCGTAGACCGAAAGCGGAAGCGTTAGTTTAACACAGTTGATGTAGTCAAACGTCTTCACGATCCAACGGATCTTAGTACTGAACGTACGACACCTCCGAGTTCAGCACACGTTCAGCTCGATGACATCCCTCAAACTCTTGATTCAGCAGAGGGTCCAGGGAGAGTTTCGTCAGCACGACGGCGTGGTGACGGTGATGGTGATGTGATCCGTGCAGGGCTTTGCCTAAGCACTACGACGCTATGACCGGAGGAGTAAACTGTGGAGGGGGCACCGCACACGGCTAAGAGAACAATTGATATGCTTTGGGGCGCCCCTGCCCCCGTATATAAAGGAGGAGGGGAGGAGGCCGTCCACCAGGGGCGCGCTAAGAAGAGGGGAGTCCTACTAGGACTCCAGTTCTAGTAGGATTTGCCCCCCTTTTTCCTTTCTACCGGAGGGGGAAAAGGGGAAGGAGAGGGAGTAGGAGAAGGAAAGGGGGTGGCGCCCCCTTCCCTAGTCCAATTCGGCCTCCTCCCTTGTGGGGGGCGCACCAGCCCCTTGTGGGCTGGTTATCCTCCCTCCTATGGCCCATATGGCCCATATCTTTCCCGGGGGGTTCCGGTAACCCCTCCGGTACTCCGGTATGTACACGATACACTCCGGAAACCTTCCGGTTTCCGAATACTACCTTCCAATATATCAATCTTTACCTCTCGACCATTTCGAGACTCCTCGTCATGTCCGTGATCACATCCGGGACTCCGAACAATCTTTGGTCACCAAAACACATAACTCATAAGACAAATCGTCATCGAACGTTAAGCGTGCGGACCCTACGGGTTCGAGAACTATGTAGACATGACCGAGACACATCTCTGGTCAATAACCAATAGCGGAACCTGGATGCTCATATTGATTCCCACATATTCTATGAAGATCTTTATCGGTCAAACCGCAATGACAACATACGTCATTCCCTTTTTTCATCGGTATGTTACTTGCCCGAGATTCGATCGTCGGTATCCTCATACCTAGTTCAATCTCGTTACCGACAAATCTCTTTACTCGTTCCGTAATACATCATCCCGAAAACTAACTCATTAGTCACATTGCTTGCAAGGCTTATTATGATGTGCATTACCGAGAGGGCCCAGAGATACCTCTCCGATACTCGGAGTGACAAATCCTAATCTCGGTCTATGGCAACCCAACAAACACCTTCGGAGATACTTGTAGAGCATCTTTATAATCACCTAGTTGCATTGTGACGTTTGATAGCACACAAGGTATTCCTCCGCTATCAGGGAGTTGCATAATCTCATAGTCAAAGGAATATGTATATGACATGAAGAAAGCAATAGCAATAAAACTTAACGATCATTATGCTAAGCTAATGGATGGGTCTTGTCCATCACATCATTCTGCTAATGATGTGATCTCGTTCATCAAATGACAACACATGTCTATGGTTAGGAAACTTAACCATCTTTGATTAACGAGCTAGTCTAGTAGAGGCTTACTAGGGACACGGTGTTTTGTCTATGTATCCACACATGTATCAAGTTTCCGGTTAATACAATTCTAGCATGAATAATAAACATTTATCATGATATAAGGAAATATAAAATAACAACTTTATTATTGCCTCTAGGGCATATTTCCTTCACTTGCTACTAGGATTTCGCCACGTATAGCCAGTCCAATAGTAACTTTTTTTAAGATCCCTGTTCAATAGTACTAGTGGAGTACTGACAACATCTTATTTACTCCGCATAAAACGGAGGGAGTACTAGTAACACATGGCCGACTTCTCTCTCTTCTAGTAGTATAAATGACGCGGGCGGGGGAGGGGGAGGGACATTGGTTTTCTCTCAACTGCTGTCCCACAAGCGAGCAAAAACGCAAGACGAAGCGCGTTCCATTCGGTGAGCGACGTGGAGGGTCCAGCATGCCGGGGCGCAACGCAAACGCGACAAGAGCGATGTACAATCAAAACCGATTGACCGGTCGTCACTGGAACCACTATTCACACCAGAACCTTCACTGCTCGGCCTATGCCAGCTACTTGCCGGCCGGTCACCACTACCCCAAAACCACACCGCCTCTCCAGCCCATTCCCCCACCTTTCGATCCCCTAGCTAACCCGCATTAAGCGTCCCCTAGTTCGCCGGAAAGACATGGTGCGCCGCAACATCACGTACTACAAGATGCTGACGCCGGTGTGCCGTGCAGAAATCGTGGCGGCGGTTGGCGCCACAGACCTCCGTTCCCAAGCTCGCTTTGCGGCGGGCCAATCCCCGAGTTCTCTGGAGCCAAGCTCCGAGGAGGAGGAAGCCGATCCAATGTTCATGGCGGAGGTCACGGCGCAGAAGGCCCCCGATGCGTATGAGACGATGGACGTCGACTTCGTGCCGACGTCCGGGTCCCCCATCACTACAAAAAAAATACACTTCGGTGATGATACGTGTTTGTCACAGTAGGTCACGTTTTCTGTCATGCATGTGCATCCATGAAAAAATTATGACAGAATCAAGATAGTCATACCTGTGCTGTCGTAGAAGTGTTCCATGACATTACAAAAATTAACATCACGGAAGTGTCCACTTCCATGACGATAAATCGCGCGTCATGGAAGTGCTTTCGTCAAGGGAGACCGACATGTGGCATCCACCGTAACGGGAGGCCGTTAAAAGCTATCAGGGCCTGTTTTGGATCTGATAACCCGCTAACAGCCCGGACCAATGAGGATTTTCCACGTGTAAAATTCTCATTGGCCGGAGGAAACACGTGTTGGCTCACCGTTGGGACAGATGTCATCCATTCATTGGACAGGAGGCGCCTATGATACGTTGACACGTGGCACGACCCAACGGAGGCCCATTCCAGTGAAAAGGCTGGCCCGTTTGACTTAGTCAAAAGGTAACGGGCCGGCCCACGGAAAGCCTGTTAACGACCTATTCGTATATAGCCCATTTACGGCCCGCTAACTCACGGCCCGTTACGGCCTATCCGAATTAAGCCTAGTAGCTTCATCTAGGCCTTCCAATATGATTCCAGCCCATTGTAACTTCCGGTCCATGTATGGCCCATGATGTCTTTCGGCCCATACGAGGCCATTTGTAACTCTTGGCCCATTAACGGCCCGTGGTGAATCTGGCCCGCAATGAATAGTGTACCCCTTTATACCCATTAATGGCCCATTATTCCATTGGGCCGTTTCCAACCCGTGTTATCTTTCGGCCTTCTCAGGGCCCATTTATTCTTGGGCTCATTTCCAGCATTCGGTTACTTACGACCCGTCATTGGCCTTTTCTGCGTGTGGACCAAATTCAGCCAGCGGTTACTGTCGGTGTCAAAACCGGCGGATCTCGGGTAGGGGGTCCCGAACTGTGCGTCTAAGGCGGATGGTAACAGGAGGTGGGGGACACAATGTTTACCCAGGTTCGGGCCCTCTCGATGGAGGTAATACCCTACTTCCTGCTTGATTGATCTTGATGATATGAGTATTACAAGAGTTGATCTACCACGAGATCGTAGAGGCTAAACCCTAGAAGCTAGCCTATGATTATGATTGTTGTTCTTGTCCTACGGACTAAACCCTCCGGTTTATATAGACACCGGAGGGGGCTAGGGTTACACAGAGTCGGTTACAAGGGAGGAGATCTACATATCCGAATTGCCAAGCTTGCCTTCCACGCAAAGGAGAGTCCCATCCGGACACGGGACGAAGTCTTCAATCTTGTATCTTCATAGTCCAACAGTCCGGCCAAAGTATATAGTCCGGCCGTTCGAGAACCCCCTAATCCAGGACTCCCTCAGTAGCCCCTAAACAAGGCTTCAATGACGATGAGTTCGGCGCGCAGATTATCTTCGGCATTGCAAGGCGGGTTCTTCCTCCGAATACTCCATAGAAGATTTTGAACACAAGGATCGAGTCCGGCTCTGCAAAACAAATTCCACATACCACCGTAGAGAGTATAATATTTCCATAAATCTAATCTGCTGACAACTTTTCATAGCGTGCCGTCCTGCCATGGTCCGGTCATTACGAACCATTTTTCCCAGCCTGCCACTGCATGTGTTGCGAGGCGGTTTTGTTGGCACGTCTTGTCGAAGCAGAGATTGTGCTCCCCTTATCACGGGATTCTCATCAATACGGGTGTGGGTAACCCAATCGTGCCTGCTGGTATGACTCCTCGATTTTAGGCAAGTTCCAAACGGCCACGCGGAGGATACTTGATATTCACCCTCTTTATAAAGGGGCCAAGGCCTGTCCTTTTCTTCTCGCGCTCGATCCTTCCCTTCCCCGACCTCGAATTCCAACACCCAAGGCTCAGGCTAAGCGCTTCGGACCTTCAATCATGTCCGGATCCAACCTTCAAGGCCGGTGGATGGCCTCCTCTGTCACAGAGGAGGACATCAAGAAGCTAAGAGAAGCCAGGTGTCTGACCGCCGAAATCTCGCAAAGGCTGCCTGCTCAAGGGCAGGTCATCCCTACTCCCGAACCCAATGAGAGTGTCGTATTTGTTTCCCACTTCCTCCGAGGGCTAGGCTTTAGTCTTGGTCCCTTTGTTAGAGGGCATATGTTCTATTACGGGCACGATTTCCATGATCTAGCTCCGGATTCCATCCTTCACAACTCGTCGTTCATCGTCGTGTGTGAGGCCTTCCTCTGCATCACCCCACACTTCGGCTTATGGCTCGAGACCTTCAATGTGAAGCCGAAGATGATCGATGGGCGACACGCAGAATGCGGAGTTGCCATAATAAGCAAAGGCGCTGATGCTCCATGGCCAAAGGGTTCCTTCCCGGAGATGTCCGACTTATGGCAGCGGCAATGATTTTACATCACGGCTCCCCGAAGTCCTAAGTGGGTAGCAGCCCCCGCCTTCTGTTCGGGCCCCCCGCTGCAACTGGCGTCATGGGTCAGCAAGGGGCTGGACTGGGGGCCGGTTAATGACGTGCCAACATTGCAGAGTTGCATCCAAGATCTCCTCAAGAGAGATGTCAGCCTCGTCAAGGTAATGCAAGTCATGCTAGTTCGTCGGGTCCTGCCATGCCAACGTCATTCTCTCTGTATGTGGGAGTTCAACCCAGAAGGACCGCGAACTATTCAGCAATTCATGACGCTCGAAGGGATGTATGGATTGTTCTTAAGATCACAAATGAAGTGTCCGGACACCACCGAGGATGCGGGTCTGAACTGCAATCATCCAGATACCCATGTAAGTAATTCCGCGGCCGAATGTCGGTGTCAAAACCGGCGGATCTCGGGTTGGGGGTCCCGAACTGTGCGTCTAATGCGGATGGTAACAGGAGGCGGGGGACACGATGTTTACCCAGGTTCGGTCCCTCTCAATGGAGGTAATACCCTACTTCCTGCTTGATTGATCTTGATGATATGAGTATTACAAGAGTTGATCTACCACGAGATCGTAGAGGCTAAACCCTAGAAGCTAGCCTATGGTATGATTGTCGTTGTCCTACGGACTAAACCCTCCGGTTTATATAGACACCGGAGGGGGCTAGGGTTACACAGAGTTGGTTACAATGGAGGAGATCTGCATATCCGTATTGTCAAGCTTGCCTTCCACGCCAAGGAGAGTCCCATCCGGACACGGGACGAAGTCTTCAATCTTGTATCTTCATAGTCCAACAGTCCGGCTAAAGTATATAATCCGGCTGTCCGAGGACCCCCTAATCCAGAACTCCCTCAGTAGCCCCTGAACCAGGCTTCAATGGCGATGAGTCCGGCGCGCAGATTGTCGTCGGCATTGCAAGGCGGGTTCTTCTCCAAATTCTGAGTACCTGTTGAGTAGTGTCCGGTGAGGGAGTCCTGGATTAGGGGGTCCACGGACAGCCGGACTATTGGACTATGAAGATACAAGATTGAAGACTTCGACCCGTGTCCAGATGGGACTCTCCTTGGCGTGGAAGGCAAGCTTGGCAATATGTATATGTAGATCTCCTCCCTTGTAACCGACTCTATGTAACCCTAGCCCCGTCCGGTGTCTATATAAACCGGAGGGTTTAGTCCGTAGGACAACAACAATCATACCATAGGCTAGCTTCTAGTGTTTAGCCTCTACGATCTCGTGGTAGATCAACTCTTGTAATACTCATATCATCAAGATCAATCAAGCAGGAAGTAGGGTATTACCTCCATCGAGAGGGCCCGAACCTGGGTAAACATTGTGTCCCCCGCCTCCTGTTACCATCCGCCTTAGACGCACAGTTCGGGACCCCCTACCCGAAATCTGCCGGTTTTGACACCGACATTGGTGCTTTCATTGAGAGTTCCACTGTGCCGTCATCATAAGGCTGGATGGCTCGCCTCGTTGTCAAGGACAACATCACCTCTGGGGGAGCCCTTGCTGTAGGCCAAACTCTCCGACTAGGCGGTTTCTTCATGACTGCCTGTTCGGTCGCTGCGCCAACGATGACTTCTCGGGTCATCGAAAACAGCCTCCACATCGGCTCGGGACTCGCCGAGCAGTTGGATCCAATAGAGCTCTATTCCTTGAACGAGCTCTTGGATCGCATTGCCGCCTTGGGAATCGCTATAGACTATGATCAGATCGGGCTTAAACCCGACCAAAGGGAGATTAACTCCCCGCCGGTCACCCATCAGATAGCGGTGGTGGAGGAGCAATGCAGCGATTCTTCCTCTATCTTGAGGACAAACTATGTCCGGATTCCCGAGCTCTCCGAGCCGGATACCCGTCTACGGGAGGACATCGCCCAAACCCTGAACCTAGAATCAGGCAGCGGGCTAGACCTATCGGGCAACATCCCAGAGCCCGAACTTCCAAGATCGGAAACTCCTCCGCCCCTGGGTCTCACATCGGGTCGAGGTTCGAACTTAAATCCACCCACCCACCCAGATATAATCGATCATTCCCACATTAGACAAGAGCCCCAGGAGACAGTACACCACTATTGGGCCAGATTCCCCCTTGTAATGAACAAGGTCAAGGACTGTCGCGAGGAAGACGCAATTTCATTCTTTTGCAATAATTGCACGGACAAGGGAATCCTCAACGCCATAAGTCACCGTGACATAGCACACTTCGCTGACTTGGCGGCCATAGTACGGAAGTACTGTACGATGGAAAGCGCTTGGAAAACCAAAACAAAATTTTGGGATGCTTCGGCTCTGACAAAACCCCTAGTCCGAACTAAAAGGGTGCACTCTCGTATGTCGCCCGACCCAGTTACAAAGAAGCAAAAGCCCACTACAGGGCGTGGAACCGTATTGGAGGGATGGCTTAATGGGCCATGCAAAAGTCACAGTACAGTGGATACCATACCAACACACAGCCTTAGAGCATGATGGGTACTCCGGCAGGTGGCCAAGAGCGGTGAGGATCTCCTCATTAACTATACCACAGAGTACCATCCCGTGGAGAACAACAATACAGTATTGACAGTCTTCAAGACTTTCGCCTCAAATAATAGGCGTAAGCGAGCACTCCGCAGCCTTGCCGAAGTCTGCCATGTGGCAGCAATAAATCCATGGAGCGATACGGCTATCACCTTCAATGCCAGTGACAAAAATAAATTCCGAACAGCCCGAGCACCAGCCGGCTTGGTCCTTAGTCCAATTGTGGACGGCTTCCGGCTTACTAAACTGCTCATGGACGGCGGCAGCGGATTAAACCTCATCTATGAGGAGACTCTTCAAAAAATGGAAATAGACAGAAGCAGCATTGAGCAAAGCAGCACGACCTTCAGAGGAATCATCCGTAGTCGGGAGGCACGATCTGCTGCGAAAATCACACTAGATGTGGTATTCAGCACGCTGGAGAATTATAGGTCCGAAGAAATCACATTCCATGTGGCCCCGTTCAATAGCGGATACCACGCCCTTCTAGGGCGGGAGGCATTCACGATCTTCCAAGCCATACCCCATTACGGGTACATGAAGCTCAAGATGCCCGGGTCCAATGGAATCATCACTCTAGCTAGTGATCCGGACATAGCACTCCGCGCGGAAAACAAAATAGCCGCACTGGCCCTTGAAGCGTTATCCGAACCCTCGCGGCCGAGGAATTAACTGCGCTGCGCTCCACAGTGGACAGGGACGACGTGATACTCGACAAAAGATCCAAGTCCACCTCTTTTAAACCAGCGGATGAAATAGTCAAATTCCAAGTCCACCCAACGAACCCTACAAAAACAGCATCCATCAGGGCACAGTTAAACCCCACAGTAGACGCTGCACTACGGGAGTTCCTGCGCGAGAATTGGGACATATTCGCCTGGCATCTTTCAGACATGCCAGGAATCCCACGCAGGCTGGCTAAGCATAGCCTTAACATTCTAAAGGGATTCAAGCCGGTCAAGCTGACTCTTCGGTGTTTCTCTGAACCTAGGCGACAAGCCATGGGAGAGGAGCTAGCCAAGTTACTGGAGGCCGGATTCATTAGAGAAATAAAACACCCAGACTGGCTAGCAAACCTGGTGATGGTACTAAAGAAGTATAAATCCTGGCGCCTATGCTTCGATTTCAAGGACCTCAACAAGGCTTGCCCCAAGGATCCGTTCCCCCTCCCCAGCATCGATCAAATTATCGACGCTACCGTAGGGCACGACTCATTGTGTTTCCTAGACGCATACTCCGGATACCATCAAATCAAGATGGCGGAGTCCGACCAAGCCGCAATGGCATTTATCACCCCATACGACCCCTTCTGTTTTAACACCATGCCTTTCGGGCTTAAGAACGCCGGTGCAACGTATAAACGCATGATTCAGACATGCCTGGAAAAAAAGATCGGCAAAACAGTGGAGGCATACGTAGACGATGTGGTCATTAAAACCAGACACGTCGAATCCTTAATAGACGAGTTGAGGCTCACGTTCGACAATCTCCAAACATACGACATCAAGCTCAATCCGGAAAAATGCATTTTCGGCGTGCCCCCCGGAAAGCTCCTGGGCTTCATCGTCTCTAGTAGAGGAATCGAAGCAAATCCGGCTAAAATCCGAGCTCTGTCACAGTTGGCTATCCCAACAGACCTCAAGCAAATTCAGAAACTAACTAGATGCGTGGCGGCCTTAAGCCGCTTTATCTCCCGATTAGGAGAAAATGCACTACCCCTTTATCGCCTTCTTCGGGGCACCGAACACTTCGAGTGGACGGATGCGGCCACGGCCGGATTGGAAGAAATAAAAGCCAACCTGGCCACCAACCCAATCTTGGCCGCGCCAAATGTCAGCGAACCAATGCTGTTATATATAGCGGCAACTCACCAAGTTGTAAGCGCAGTGCTCGTCGTCGAACGAGAGACGGACGGACATAAATTCCCACTTCAAAAGCCGGTATACTATGTATCCACTGTCCTCACTCCATGCAAATCACGGTACCCACATTATCAAAAGATAGCATACGCGGTATTCATGGCATCCCGAAAATTGTGACACTACTTTCAAGAGTGTTCAATTATGGTGGCCTCGGAAGTACCACTCAACGACATAATAAAGAACCGCGATGCCACGGGCCGGATTGCTAAATGGGCTATCGAGCTTCTCCCATTCGACATAACATATAAACCACGGCGAGCCATTAAGTCGCAAGTACTGGCCGATTTTGTCGCCGAATGGACAGAAGCCGAACATCCTAAAGAATACGGCGCGTACTCCAATTGGATCATGCACTTCGACGCCTCTGAAATGCTGGCGGGTCTGGGGGCTGGTGTCATCCTGACATCACCCACCGGAGATATAGTCCAGTACGTACTCCAAATACTATACACAGACTCCAACAATGCGGCAGAATATGAGGCCCTATTACACGGTCTCCGGATGGCAGTCTCCATGGGCATTCAACGCCTGGAGGTGCGTGGGGACTCGAACCTCGCAATATCTCAAATAAATGGAGACTTTGACGAGAAGGATCCAAAAATGGTGGCTTACTGCAACGCCGTCCTCAAAATGTCAGCTCGGTTCGAGGGGCTCGAATTCCACCATGTGGTCCGAGAAAACAATCAAGCGGCGGACATCCTCGCCCGCATCTGCGCTAAGGGGGCCCTGTCCCACCCAATATCTTCTTGGAAAGGTTGTTTAAGCCATCCGTGGTATGGGAAGGAGAGACCTGCAACAACAGTCCGGACTTGGCCACAACACCAGATACCGAACACTCTGACGTAATCGGAGGCTCCGCCACCGAAATAACACCTTCCGCCCATGTGATTATGGCTGTCATCGCCCCGTGGACAGAACCCTTCCTAGCCTACCTAACTAGGCAGGAACTACCGGAGGACCCAAACGAGGCACGTTGCATTGTGCGGCGGTCTAAAGCCTACAAGGTCCACGAGGGATTGCTTTATAAGAAAAGCGCCACCGGAGTCCTTCAAAGGTGCATATCCGAAGAGGAAGGGCGGAAACTTTTTGCAGAAATTCATGCTGGACTTGGCGGCCACCACGCCGCAGCTCGGGCCCTTGTAAGCAAGGCCTTCTGTACAGGTTTCTACTAGCCGACGGCCCGAGCAGACGCACAGGACCTTGTCCAACATTGCGTCGGTTGCCAGCTTTTTGCAAACCAAAGCCATATGCCGCCTACCGCTCTCCAAACAATCCCCATTACTTGGACCTTCGCGGTCTGGGGGCTTGATATGGTCGGACCCCTCAAAGGGGGAAGCCATAAGAAAAAAATACTTATTGGTCATGGTGGATAAATTCACCAAATGGATAGAAGCCAAACCAGTTAAAACGGCCGAATCCGGACCAGTGATAGACTTCATATCTGGGGTTGTACACCGTTATGGCGTCCCCCACAGCATCATCACCGATAACGGCTCGAATGTTACAGCCGACGAGGTAAAACTTTGGTGCAGTAACATGGGCATCAAGCTCGATTATGCTTCTGTCTATCACCCGCAAACTAACGGTCAAGTCGAGCGAGCAAATGGTCTTATCATGAGCGGCATTAAACCCAGATTAGTGTGGTCCTTAAAGGAGTCAAACACACACTGGGTAGAGGAGCTCGACTCCGTACTATGGGGGCTGCGGACCATGCCGAATCGCACTACCTGATACACACCATTTTTTATAGTGTACGGCGCAGAGGCGGTACTGCCCTGCGACATAATTCATGACTCACCTCGAGTGCACATGTATGAAGAGAAAGAAGCTGAGCTTGATCGGCAGGACAGTTTGGACGCCCTGGAGGAGGAGCGTGACGTGGCAAAAGCCCGTTCTGCATTCTATCAGCAACAGGCTTGAAGGTATCAAAGCAGAGAAGTACGGGCCAAAACCTATAATGTTGGCGAACTCGTTCTACGCCTACCAGAGAAAAAAAGAACAAGCTCAAGCCCAAATGGGAAGGTCCCTTCATTATTGACCAAGTTCTGACCGGTTGAGCGTACCGTCTGCCGGATGCATCGGACAATCGAATCGAGCCAAACCCATGGAACGCAGCCAGACTCCGAAGGTTCTACACCTAGTGCCGGTCTCTATGTTCGTCTCCTTACCTCCGTCAATTTTATAAATATCCGTTATCTGTCTTTTATCTCTTTCGTTTTTCCTTTTCTTCAAGGATTTAAAAGGCTAAATTGTGTCTTGACTACACAATATTGACGCGCTAACCGCGCTCATTATACCTGGGGTCTTCTTATACAGAAGCTTAATATAACTATTTTCTGGGCTCTATACCCCACACATGTGTTATTCTTCCACATGTACCCTTTTTCGCCATTATATGCATTGATATGACTTATGTTTTGGCCAAGCTGGGTTGCCTGGCTCTGGTGTTTATGCCCTACGTTCCCGTTAATTCGGCTAGGGCATAAGGGGAGCACCTCCGCGATTGTTACTGCCGGCTCAGCCGGATGTGTACCTCAGACTGGGTGAAGCCGAAAGCTAGCGTTCTTAAGGGAATACTCGGTCGGTGAACAAAAGATGACTTTTATTTATTTTAATGCATGCCCCCAGATGTTTATAGCCTGCGTCTCTTTTCGCAGTTTGGACATGCACATTAGGGCATGCGTACCCAGGGAAAGGAACACTTAACGGAACTATTCTCCCTGGAAGATGTTTCTTACTATCCATGTAATATAGCATAGCTAGTTGGGTACTTGTCTGTTCAAGCACTTATGACCCCTACGCCTTGTTTCCACGCGTACCCGGGTTTTTTCATAACTGAGCGGGTATTCGGATACACTCCGGATTGTCGGGTCCAGAGGTTGAAGCGAAACGGTCCGCCATGACAAATGATTTACAATCCGGCTAGGGACAATATATGTCACTTGAAGTACACAGTCACTTAGACTGACTAAATTCTTCTTCTATACCATCCAACAGGCTGTCTAGCCTACAATCCGGTTGGGAATACTTTGCGGCTAATTCTACTTGGTCATACACCAAACTGACGGGGATCTCCTTCCCGTCAGGCCCCACAAGTCCGACCTTGGCCATGTGGTTAGGGTCAGCCTTGGTATACTGCGTCTTCACCATGGCCCAGGCTTCCCTCGCACCTTGTCGGCAGGCTGATATCTTCCATAATCGGAAGCGCTGCCGCGCTCCCTTGAGCTTCTCTACAAGCTCCCCCATGCCTCCTGGTAGGGAGATGGATGGCCACAAGGCTTGGGCAATGCCCTGCATCACCTGCCGAACTTGTTCGTCCAGTTGTGAGAGCTCTGGCAGAAGATCACCCGCGGACCCGGGCTCCTCCTCGGGACGACCCGTCAGCATACCTGCAGATATAAGTATGTTAGCCGGTTTCTTCGTTGAACTCTTTAAAAGTTCGTTCAAGCTCTTACTGAAAATGCCACGTCGAAGCCTCTTATTCTCCTTTACGGAGTCAGCAAGCTGGGCCCGAACATCCTTCAGTTCCACGCCCAGCTGGATATTGGCATCTTGGAAATTGTTTTTCTCCTGCCTAACCTTTTTAAGCACGCACTCACCAGCCTTTAGCTGTCGTTGGGCATGCGGCTCATTCCCTATCACGACCTCCGGATTCACTCCGGAGTCATCTGCAGAATCTATTTTTAGATTTGCATGCATGACGCATACTATGTGGCACCTGTCATTCTTTGCAATAGAGACAAGTGGTACCAGAGGGGGCCTTCTCGGACTCCTTCAGCACGGCAACTGTGGCCCGTAGCTGAGCTTTGCACTCTTCCAGCTCTTGAGACAAGTGGGTATTCTTCTCTGTAAGAACCTGCACAAATAATGATCCTTAAATCAGTTGTGTCAACTGTTTCAAGTCTCAGGGGCTACTGATATATATAATTATCAGATTTTATTACCCGTATATCCTTTACATACTGGTCCGTGGCTCTGGCTAGACCATTTTGAGCAGCACAGATGTACGCATCTCCTGAGTTGAAGGCATCAAACGCCTCTTGGGAGAAACAAGCGTCAGTAAGTACGGCCCGACGACGCCTGTGATTCATAGCGCTCTCCACTTCGGAATTTGTAGCGGATAGCCTGTCCACATCCTCTGTAGGAGGAACATCTGGCGTTCGCCCCATGTTAGCTTCCGCCTCTATGTTCGGCCCTGGAGCCCGACTGGTGGAGGCGTGATCGACAACCTCTCCGGATCTAGTCCGGCGAGCGTTTTTCCTACTAGGAAACATGGACGTTATTATATTTTAAAAGATGACAACCACGGAGCGAGGTTCTGTATCATACCTCTGCGACGGCGTCTCAGTCCTGACCGCCTTCCTTTTTAGCCTACCCGGCTTCGGTGCCCCTTGTTGGCGAGTCACTGCGGGTTCGGCATGGCATCCCGAGGGCCTTCCCTGTAAGACACCATATGTGTACGGTAGGTGAAGTGCAGAGAAGGGGATCCTTCTCGGAAGTTGGGACTCCGGTTTTACTTACATGCGATGCAGGGAGTAGTCCAGGATAGTCGGCTATGATGGCCACCGTGGCATCATCGCAGCTCAATTGATAGAATTTCCTGTCGATCAGCTCCACAAATATGTGCGGATCCTCTTCGAGTTCGGGATCGAGGGCCCGGTCAGGGTCCTCCGGTTGTGGAGGCGGGCTGCGGACCTCCCTTACAGCTTTTCGCAGTTCCTGCCATGAAACGGCAAGGTAAATACTTATGACGAAGAATGCGGGAAGGTTGGGAGTAAAAAGTGACAGCTCACCCAGCTTGGAGGGTTGTACATGGAGAATCCATCCCATGGCTTAATGCGGATGAACTCCTCTTCCTCACCCTTGTACAAATCGGACAAGATTTTGCTAGAGCAGCGACTGAGTCCGGTCCCTTACGACCGCAGCGGGTGGTATCATCTTCTCCGTTAAAGTGCCACATGGGATGCCCCCGATATTGAAGTGGCTGTACCCCCCGCATTATACATATTGACATAACCTCGATTATTGTCAGTCCTGATTGAGCTAACATTTTTATCCGTCCCATTAGGTAAAGGACTTCTCCGTTATCTTCCTCCTGGGGGCTCCGAGGGCGCCAGCTGCGGCGTTTCTTCAGGGGAGCATTGTCGAACTCAGGAAGACCCATCCGAATAGGGTCCAGAAGGCGGACGTCCTCCATATAAAACCACTCCGAAGGTCAATCTTCGGGCGTCTTCTTCGGAGTACCGGACATATATCCGGTCCCAGCGATGCGCCATATCTCGGCTCCGCCCACTTGATATATCGACCCCTCCTGTGTACGGGGTACGAGGCAGAATAGCCTCTTCCATAGCTCGAAATGAGCTTCGCAGCCCAGAAACAACTCGCAAAGGGCGACATAGCCAGCAATGTGTAATATGGAGGTGGGAGTGAAATTATGCAGCTGGAGGCCATAGAACTCCAGGAGCCCGCGGAGGAACGGATGAATTGGAAATCCAAGCCCTCTTAATAAGTAAGGGACAAGGCATACTCGCTCCCCCATGGATGGGTTGGGAAAGCTCTCCGCTTGCTCCCCGCCATTATAGGTGGCGAGCCCGGCTCGAACGGGGACCATATACGCTGGAGGGAGAAATCCCTGGGTCTGTAACTCTACTAATTGGCTGTGCGGGACGGAACACTTCTTCCAGTTGCCGGGCTTAGGACTACGGGAGCGAGAGGAGGAGCTGCGATGGCCGGCCATGTTGGAATTGATTTTTTCCGGGCGCGCTCCGATGGATACTCGCTGTGGGAGGATGGTGTGATCTGGATCTGAGAATCCCCGTCTCTTTAATAGGCGATTTACCCACATGGCTAGGGTGGCAAATGTAAAAATGCCCCGACTTCTCGCATTCGCTCGACGCGTGGAGGACATCCATTATTAGGCGCGGAAGCCAAGGAGCGCAACATTTATGGAAGCCGGACACTACTCAAACAAGTATTCAGAATTTGGAGAAGAACCCGCCTTGCAATGCCGAAGACAATCTATGCGCCGGACTCATCGTAATTGAAGCCTGGTTCAGGGGCTACTGAGGGAGTCCTGGATTAGGGGGTCCTCGGACAGCCGGACTATATCCTTTGGCCGGACTGTTGGACTATGAAGATACAAGATTGAAGACTTCGACCCGTGTCCGGATGGGACTCTCCTTGGTGTGGAAGGCAAGCTTGGCAATACGGATATGTAGATTTCCTCCCTTGTAACCGACTCTGTGTAACCCTAGCCCCCTCCGGTGTCTATATAAGCCGGAGGGTTTAGTCCGTAGGACAACAACAATCATACCATAGGCTAGCTTCTAGGGTTTAGCCTCTACGATCTCGTGGTAGATCAACTCTGGTAATACTCATATCATCAAGATCAATCAAGCAGGAAGTAGGGTATTACCTCCATCTAGAGGGCCCGAACCTGGGTAAACATTTTGTCCCCCGCCTCCTGTTACCATCCGCCTTAGACGCACAGTTCGGGACCCCATACCCGAGATCCGCCAGTTTTGACACCGACATCCGGCTTCCCATAAATGTTGCACTCCTTGCCGTCCGCGCCTAATAATGGCTATCTTCCACGTGTCAAGCGAATGCGAGAAGCCAGGGCATTTTTACATTTGCCACCCTAGCCATGCGAGTAAATCGTCTATTAAAGAGACGGGGATTCTCAATCCAGATCACACCATCCTCCCTCAGCGAGTATCCATCGGAGTGCGCCCGGAAAAAATCCATTCCAACATGGCCGGCCATCGCAGCTCCTCCTCTCGATCCCGTAGCCCCAAGCCCGGTAATTGGAAGAAGTGTTCCGTCCACCATAGCCAATTAGTAGAGTTACAGACCCAGGGATTTCTCCCTCCAGCGTATATGGTCCCCGTTCGAGCCGGGCTCCCACCTATAATGGCGGGCAGCAAGCGGAGAGCTTTCCCAACCCATCCATGGGGGAGCGGGTATGCCTTGTCCCTTACATATTAAGAGGGCTTGGATTCCCAATTCATCCGTTACTCCGCGGGCTCCTGGAGTTCTACGGCCTCCAGCTACATAATTTCACTCCCGGCTCCATATTACACATCGCAGGCTATGTCGCCCTTTGCGAGCTGTTTTCGGGCTGCGAAGCTCATTTCGAGCTATGGAAGAGGCTATTCTGCCTCGTACCCCGTACACAGGAGGGGTCAATATACCAAGTGGGCGGAGCCGAAATATGGCGCATCGCCGGGACCGGATACCTGTCCAGTACTCCGAAGAAGACATCCGAAGACTGGCCTTCGGAGTGGTTTTATATGGAGGACGTCCCCCTTCCGGACCCTATTCGGATGGGCCTTCCTGAGTTCGACAATGCTCCCCTGAAGAAACGCTGCAGCTGGCGCCCTCGGAGCCCTCAGGAGGAAGATAACGGGGAAGTCCTTTACCTGATGGGTCGGATACAGATGCTGGCCCAGTCAGGATTGACAGTAATCGAAGTTATTGTCAATATGTATAATGCGGGGGGTGCAGCCACTTCAATATCGGGGGCACCCCATGTGGCACTTCAACAGAGAAGACGATGCCACCCGCTGCGGCCGTAAGGGACCGGACTCAGTCACTGCTCTAGCAAAAATTCTTTCCGATTTGTACAAAGGAGAGGAAGAGGAGTTCATCCGCATCAAGCCACGGGATGGATTCTCCATGTACAACCCTCCAAGCTGGGTGAGCTGCTACTTTCTACTCCCGACCTTCCCGCATTCTTTGTCATAAATACTTACATTGCTATTTCATAGGAGGAGCTGCGAAAAGCTGTGAGGGGAGGTCCACAGCCTGCCTCCACAACACGAGGACCCTGATCGGGCCCTCGACCCCGGACTCGAAGAGGATCCGGACATATTTGTGGAGCTGATTGACAGGACGTTCTATCAATTGAGCTGCGATGATGCCATGGTGGCCATCATAGCCGATTATCCTGGACTACTCCCTGCATCGCATGTAAGTAAAACCGGAGTCCCAACTTCCGAGAAGGATCCCTTTTTCTGCACTTCACCTACCGCACACATATGGCGTCTTACAGGGAAGGCCCTCGGGACGCCATGCCGAACCCGAAGTGACTCACCAACAAGGGGCACCGAAGCCGGGTAGGCTTAAAAGGAAGGCGGTCAGGACTGAGACGCCGTCGCAGAGGTATGAAAGAGAACCCCGCTCCGTGGTGGTCGTCTTTTAAAACATAATAACGCCCATGTTTCTTAGTACAAAAAATGCTCGCCGGACTATATCCGGAGAGGTTGCCGGTCACGCCTCCACCAGTCGGGCTCCAGAGCCGGACATAAAGGCGGACGCTAACATGGGGCCAACGCCAGAGGTTCCTCCTACAAAGGATACGGATAGGCTGGCCGCTACAAATTCCGAAGTGGAGAGCGCCATGAATCACAGGCGTCGCCGGGCCGTACTCTGTGACGCTTGTTTCTCCCAAGAGGCGTTTGATGCCTTCGACTCAGGAGACGCGTACATCCGAGCTGCTCAAAATGGTCTTGCTAGAGCCACGGACCAGTATGTAAAGGATATACAGGTAAGGAAATCTAATAATTATGTATATCAGTAGCCCCTGAGACTTGAAACAGTTGACACAACTGATTTAAGGATCATTATTTGTGCAGGTTCTTACGGGGAAGAATACCCAATTGTCTCAAGAGGTGGAAGAGTGAAAAGCCCAGCTACGGGCCGCAGTTGCCGCAATGGAGGAGTCCGAGAAGGCCCCCTCTGGTAACACTTCTCTCTATCAAAAAGAGTGACATGTACCGGTTAGTATGCGGCATGCATGCAAATCTAACAATAGATTCTGCAGATGATCCCGGGGTTAATCCGGAGGTAGTGCAAGGGGATGAGCAACATTCTCAACGACAATTCAAGGCTGGTGAGCGCGTGCTTAAGCAGGTTAGGCAGGAGAAAAATGATCTCCAAGATGCCAAGATCCAACTGAGTGTTGAACTGAAAGATGTTCGGGCACAACTTGCTGACTCCGTAAAGGAGAATAAGAGGCTTCGACGCGGCATTTTTAGTAAGTGCTTGAACGAACTTTTTATTGAGTTCGGCGAAGAAACCGGCTAACAGAGTTATATCTGTAGGTATGCTGACGGGTCCTCCCGCAGAGGAAATGCCCGGGTCTGCAGGTGATCTTCTGCCAGAGCTCTCACAACTGCACAAACAAGTTCAGCAGGTGATGCAGGGCATTGCCCAAGCCTTGTGGCCATCCGCCTCCCCGCCAGGAGGCCTGGGGGAGCTTATAGAGAAGCTCAAGGGAGCGCAGCGGCGCTTCCGATTATGGAAGATATCAGCCTGCCGACAAGGTGCGAGGGAAGCCTGGGCCATGGTGAAGACGCGATATACCAAGGCTGACCCGAAACACATGGCCGAGGTCGGACCTGTGGGGCCTGATGGGAAACAGATCCCCGTAAGTTTGGTGTATGACCAAGTAGAATTAGCCGCAAAGTATTACCAACAGGATTGTAGGCTAGACAGCCTGTTGGATGGTATAGAAGAAGAATTTAGTCAGTCTAAGTGACTGTGTACTTCAAGTGACATATATTGTCCCTAGCTGGATTGTAAATCATTTGTCATGGCGGACCGTTTCGCTTCAACCTCTGGACCCGACAATCCGGAGTGTATCCGAATACCCGCTCAGTTATGAAAAAACCCGGGTACGCGTGGAAACAAGGCGTAGGGGTCATAAGTGCTTGAACAGACAAGTACCCAACTTGCTATGTTATATTACATGGATAGTAAGAAACATCTTCAAGGGAGAATAGTTCCATTAAGGGTTCCTTTCCCTAGGTACGCATGCCCTAATGTGCATGTCTGAGCTGCGAGAAGAGACGCAGGATATAAACATCTGGGGGCATGTATTACAATAAATAAGGGTCATCTTTTGTTCACCGACTGAGTATTCCCTTAAGAATGCTAGCTTTCGGCTTCACCCAGTCTGAGGTACACATCCGGCCGACCCGGCAGTAACAATCGCAGAGGTGCTCCCCTTATGCCCTAGCCGAATTAACGGGAACGTAGGGCATAAACACAAGAGCCAGGCAACCCAGCTTGGCCAAAACTTAAGTCATATTGATACATATAATGGCAAAAAAAGATACATGTGGAAGAATAACACATGTGTGGGGCATAGAGCCCGGAAAATAGTTATATTAAGCTTCTGTATAAGAAGCCCCCAGGTATAATGAGCGCGGCTGGCGTGTCAAGATTGTGTAGTCAAGACAGATTTTAGCCTTTTAAGGCCTTGAAGAAAAAGGGAAGAAAGAAAGAAAAAGAAGACAGATAACGGATATATAAAGAATTGATGGAGGTAAGGAGACAAACACAGAGTCCGTCACTAGGCGTAGAACCTTCGGAGTCTGGCTGCGTTCCATGGGTTTGGCTCGAGTCGATTGTCCGATGCATGATAAGACCATTTGCTCGCTCGACTTGGCCGTTAGTTTGCGGGTGATAGACAGAAGCATAATCGAGCTTAATGCACATGTTGCTGCACCAAAGTTTTACCACGTCAGCTGTAAAGTTCGAGCCATTATCGGTGATGATGCTGTGGGGAACGCCATAACGGTGTACAACCCCAGATATGAAGTATATCACCGGTCCGCATTCGGCCGTTTTAACTGGTTTGGCTTCTATCCATTTGGTGAATTTATCCACCATGACCAATAAGTATTTTTTCTTATGACTTCCCCCTTTGAGGGGTCCGACCATATCAATCCCCCAGACCGCAAAGGGCCAAGTAATGGGGATTGTTTGGAGAGCGGTAGGCGGCATATGGCTTTGGTTTGTGAAAAGCTCGCAACCGACGCAACGTTGAACGAGGTCCTGTGCGTCTGCTCGGGTCGTCGGCCAGTAGAAACCTGTACGGAAGGCCTTGCTTACAAGGGCCCGAGCTGCGGCGTGGTGGCCACCAAGTCCAGCATGAATTTCTGCCAAAAGTTGCCGTCCTTCCTCTTCGAAGATACACCTTTGAAGGATTCCGCTAGCGCTTTTCTTATAAAGCTCTCCCTCGTGGACCTTGTATGCTATAGATCGCCGCACAATGCAACGTGCCTCGTTTGGGTCCTCGGGTAGTTCCTGCCTAGTTAGGTAGGCCAAGAAGGGTTCTGTCCACGGGGCGATGACAGCCATAATCACGTGGGCGGAAGGTGTTGTTTCGGTGGCAGGGCCTCCGATTACGTCAGATTGTTCGGTATCTGGTGTTGTGGCCAAGTCTGGACTGTTGTTGCCGGTCTCTCCTTCCCATACCATGGATGGCTTAAACAACCTTTCCAAGAAGATATTGGGTGGGACAGGGTCGCGCTTAGCGCTGATGCGGGTGAGGATGTCCGCTGCTTGACTGTTTTCTCGGACCACATGGTGGAATTCGAGCCCCTCGAACCGAGCTGACATTTTGAGGACGGCGTTGCCGTAAGCCGCCATTTTTGGGTCCTTGGCATCAAAGTCTCCATTTATTTGAGATATTGCGAGGTTCGAATCCCCACACACCTCTAGGCATTGAATGCCCATGGAGACTGCTATCCGGAGACCATGCAACAGGGCCTCATACTCTGCTGCATTGTTGGAGTCTGTGTATAATATTTGGAGTACGTATTGAACTGTATCTCCGGTGGGGGATGTCAGGACGACGCCTGCCCCCATACCAGCCAACATCTTTGAACCGTCAAAGTGCATGATCCAATTGGAGTATGCGCCGTACTCTTTAGGGAGTTCGGCTTCCGTCCATTCGGCGATGAAATCGGCATGTACTTGCGACTTAATGGCTCCCCGTGGTTTATATGTTATGTCTAATGGGAGGAGCTCAATATCCCATTTAGCAATTCGGCCCGTGGCACCGCGGTTATTTATTATGTCGTTGAGTGATACTTCCGAGGCCACCGTAATTGAACACTCTTGAAAGTAGTGTCGTAATTTCCGGGATGCCATGAATACCGCGTACGCTATCTTTTGATAATGTGGGTACCGTGATTTGCATGGAGTGAGAACAGTGGATACATAGTATACCGGCTTTTGAAGTGGGAACTTATGTCCGCCCGTCTCTCGTTCGACGACGAGCACTGCGCTTACAACTTGGTGAGTTGCCACTATATATAACAGCATTGGTTCGCCGACATTTGGCGCGGCCAAGATTGGGTTGGTGGCCAAAATGGCTTTTATTTCTTCCAATCCGGCCGTGGCCGCATCCGTCCACTCGAAGTGTTCGGTGCACTAAAGAAGGCGATAAAGGTGTAGTGCCTTTTCTCCTAATCGGGAGATAAAGCGGCTTAAGGCAGCCACGCATCCGGTTAGTTTCTGGATTTGCTTGAGGTCTGTTGGGATAGCCAACTGTGACAGAGCTCGGATTTTAGCGGGGTTTGCTTCAATTCCACTATTAGAGACGATGAAGCCTAACAGCTTTCCGGCAGGCACGCCGAAGACGCATTTTTCCTGATTGAGCTTGATGTCGTATGTTCGGAGATTGTCGAACGTGAGCCTCAAGTCGTCTATTAAGGATTCAACATGCCTGGTTTTAATGACCACATCGTCTACATATGCCTCCACTGTTTTGCCGACTGTGTCTCCAAGCATGTCTGAATCATGCGTTGATAGGTTGCACCGGCATTTTTGAGCCCGAAAGGCATCGCGTTGAAACAGAAGGGGCCGTATGGAGTGATAAATGCCGTTGCGGCTTGATCGGACTCCGCCATCTTGATTTGATGTTATCCGGAGTATGCGTCGAGGAAACACAATGTGTCGTGTCCTGCGGTAGCGTTGATAATTTGATCGATGCGAGGGAGGGGGAAGGGATCCTTTGGGCAAGCCTTGTTAAGGTCCTTAAAGTCGACGCATAGGCGCCAAGATTTGTCCTTCTTTGGTACCATCACCAGGTTTGCAGCCAGTCCGGGTGTTTTATTTCTCGAATGAATCCAGCCTCCACTAACTTGGCTAGCTCCTCTCCCATGGCTTGTCGCTTAGGTTAAGAGAAACGCCAAAGAGTCTGCTTGACCGGCTTGAACCCCTTTAGAATGTTAAGGCTATGCTCGGCCAGCCTGCGTGGGATTCCTGACATGTCTGAAGGATGCCAGGCGAATATGTCCCAATTCTCGCGCAAGAACTCCCGTAGTGCGGCGTCTACTGTGGGGTTTAACTGTGCCCCGATGGATGCTGTTTTTGTAGGGTCCGTTGGGTGGACTTGGAATTTGACTATTTCATCCACTGGTTTAAAAGAGGTGGACTTCGATCTTTTGTCAAGTATCACGTCGTCCATGTCTACTGTGGAGCGCAGCGCAGTTAATTCCTCGGCCGCTAGGGCTTCGGATAACGCCTCGAGGGCCAGTGTGGCTGTTTTATTTTCGGCGCGGAGTGCTATGTCCGGATCACTAGCTAGAGTGATGATTCCATTGGGCCCGGGCATTTTGAGCTTCATGTACCCGTAATGGGGTATAGCTTGGAAGATCGTGAATGCCTCCCGCCCTAGAAGGGCGTGGTATCCGCTATTGAACGGGGCCACTTGGAATGTGATTTCTTCGGACCTATAGTTCTCCGGCGTGCCGAATACCACATCTAGTGTGATTTTCCCAGCAAATTATGCCTCCCGACTAGGGATGATTCCTCTGAAGGTCGTGCTGCTTTGCTCAATGCGGCTTCTGTCTATTTCCATTTTTTGAAGAGTCTCCTCATAGATGAGGTTTAATCCGCTGCCGCCGTCCATGAGCACTTTAGTAAGCCGGAAGCCGTCCACAATTGTACTAAGGACCAAAGCGGCTGGTGCTCGGGCTGTTCGGAATTTAGGTTCGTCACTGGCATTAAAGGTGATAGCCGTATCGCTCCATGGATTTATTGCTGCTACGTGGCAGACTTCGGCAAGGCTGCGGAGTGCTCGCTTACGCCTATTATTTGAGGTGAAGGTCTCGAAGACTGTCAATACTATATTGTCGTTTTCCACGGGATGGTGCTCTACGGTGTTGCTGATGAGGAGATCCTCACCGCTCTTGGCCACCTGCTGGAGTATCCAACATGCTCTAAGCCTGTGTGTTGGCACGGTATCCGCTGTACTGTGACTTTTGCATGGCCCGTTAAGCCATCCCTCCAATACGGTTCCGCGCCCTGTAGTGGGCTTTTGTTTCTTTGTAATTGGGTCGGGTAACTTACGAGCGTACACCCTTTTAGTTCGGACGGGGGGTTTTGTGAGAGCCAGAGGATCCCAAAATTTTGTTTGGGTTTTCCAGGCGCTTTCCATCGCACAGTACTTCCGTACTATGGCCGCCAAGTTAGCGAAGTGTTCTATGTCACGGCGACTTATGGCGTTGAGGATTCCCTTGTCCGTGAAATTATTGCAAAAGAATGAGATTGCGTCTTCCTCGCGACAGTCCTTAACCTTGCTCATTACAAGGAGGAATCTGGCCCAATAGTGGTGTACTGTCTCTTGGGGCTCTTGTCTAATGTGGGAAAGATTGCTTATATCTGGGTGGGTGGGTGGATTTAAGTTCGAACCCTGACCCGATCTGAGACCCAGGGGCGAAGGAGTTTCCGAGCTTGGTAGTTCGGGCTCCGGTATGTTGCTCAACAGATCTGGCCCGCTGCCTGATTCTAGGTTCAAGGTTTGGGCCATGTCCTCCCGTAGACGGGTATCCGGCTCGGAGAGCTTAGGAATCTGGACATAGTTTGTCCTCAAGATAGAGGAAGAATCGCTGCATTGCTCCTCCACCACCGCTATCTGATGGGTGACCGGCGGGGAGTTAATGTCCCTTTGCTCGGGTTTAAGCCCGATCTAATCATAGTCTGTAACGACTCCCAAGGCGGCGATGCGATCCAAGAGCTCGTTCAAGGAAGAGAGCTCCATTGGATCCAACTACTCGGCGAATTCCGAGCCGACGTGGAGGCTGTTTTCGATGACCCGAGAAGTCATTGTCGGTGCAGCGGCCGAACGGGTGGTCATGACGAAACCGCCTAGCCGGAGAGTTTGGCCTATAGCCAGGGCTCCCCCAGAGGTGATGTTGTCCTTGACAACGAGACGAGCCATCCAGCCTTACGATGACGACACAGTGGAACTCTCAATGAAAGCACCAATGTCGGTGTCAAAACCGGCGGATCTCGGGTAGGGGGTCCCGAACTATGCGTCTAAGGCGGATGGTAACAGGAGGCGGGGGACACGATGTTTACCCAGGTTCGGGCCCTCTCAATGGAGGTAATACCCTACTTCTTGCTTGATTGATCTTGATGATATGAGTATTACAAGAGTTGATCTACCATGAGATCGTAGAGGCTAAACTGTAGAAGCTAGCCTATGGTATGATTGTCGTTGTCCTACGGACTAAACCCTCCGGTTTATATAGACACCGGAGGGGGCTAGGGTTACACAGAGTCGGTTACAAGGGAGGAGATCTACATATCCATATTGTCAAGCTTGCCTTCCACGCCAAGGAGAGTCCCATCCGGACACGGGACGAAGTCTTCAATCTTGTATCTTCATAGTCGAACAGTTCGGCTAAAGTATATAATCCGGCTGTCCGAGGACCCCCTAATCCAGGATTCCCTCACCGAACACGCTGTCTTTTTATTTATCACAACATCATTCTGAAAAGTCGCTCTTCGACCAGGACTGGATAAAAAAGGCGAAGATGATCAGGTGTTCGGCCCCCCTTCCTGAAGGCTCACCGGATCCTGTACTAGCCAGGATGCTGGAGCTCGCACCTTATCAAGCGCCATCAGGGGAAGATAGAGGGAGGAACAAACAAGCCGAAAGCGGGCCTCACACATTACTCATCCAAACCGGGGGAATTAGCGTCTCCGCGAAGGAGGATAGTCGGGGAGAAGAATCTGAAATTTCCTCCCCCCAAGGAAGGAAAAGAACCGCCTCCAAAGACTGGGGAACAAGGGTTTCCAAACGAGGGAAAAACCTTCGCCAGGGGGCCCTGCCCCGGAGGGCATCCTTACCGCACAGTGCCCGCAAGGGAATCAGCCCTCCACGGAGCTGTAAGTGAACAAGAGTACTTTGTAGTAAATATATCCTGCTTCATCTCCAAGGACAATAACCGAGACGTATGTCTTGTAGTTTGGATCGTAGCCCTTCTCGACAGAGTTCATCTTCGGGGGATCTTCTTCCGGAGATGATGGAGAGCGAATGTCTGAGTAAATGGCCACGGGTAGCCTAACCGACTCCCCCTGGCTCTTCAAGAAATTATCAGGCTATTTAAGCCTTCAAGCATACGAAGCATAGGGCCGCCTTCCCCCGGCCGGCTATCCCCAGGGCCGACTCCCAGAAGGCGACCCAGTCTCAGAAACCTTCCCCAAGAAAGCTACGAGGTGGCCGACTCCAGGAAGCCGGCTCCAAGAGGACCGACTCCCCGAAGCCGGCCATGACGAGCGCCGACTCCCCGAAGCCGGCCAAGACCGCACCCACCAAGACTGTGTCCACATAACGGCGATAAGACGGGGCGTGCCCGCAGTGCAGCCCACTACCCCCGAATCCCGAAGCAGGCATGGCCACAGGACGCCGTACGGGTCAGCCATCTCCCGTCCGGCGCGGCACTGTAGCCATGTTGACCTCGACGTCACCCACGACAAGCGCCAGTACGGCCCGCGGGCCCCTTTAGTCAGAGAGATGCTCGAAGGCGGCCCGACTTCCACTACTCGGTCAGGGGTGTAGCCGGCTCCCAACAGCCGGCTACCTCCCTCCCTCGAAACATGTGCCTCATTAAGGAGACAAGACGAGGTAAGGCTACAGTGAGAGCCCGCAAGGCGGCTGCGCTGTAGCCATGCTTACCTCGACAAGGCCCTCGTCATCAAGGGCGAGGCAACAACAACCTGCCGCCGACAAGACCCCCTAGCCGTGGGGCCGGCCTGTCGACCAAGAGGCCGGCAGCCGGCGGGACCCACTAGTCGGCGGGCCCCAGTAGCCGGCGGAGAAGCCGGCGAACACAGACACTGACGGCTGGGACCCGCGCCCAGCCGGATTACTATTGTACCCCTGGGGGGTAGGCCTATATAAACCCCCCGGGGCACCCATGCAAAGGGTTGGTCTCATAGAATTACACACACCATATAGAGAGAAAGGGAGAGCTAGCCTTGCTCTTCTTCTCCCTTGAATCCAACAGCTCAAGGAGCATTTGTAGCTACTTGTTTTGATCTAGTGATCATGCGGAGACCCCGCAGAGCAGGACTAGGGGTGTTATCTCCACGGAGAGCCCCGAACCTGGGTAAGATTCGCCGGCGTGCATGTCTTCGCCTCATCCCGTTTCCACGCACCGGCGACGTCTTACTGGCTCCCACAATGATAAGCCACCCGTTGGCATATGTCGCACCTACCACCTGACATTTGGCGCCCACCGTGGGGCCAGGTGCACCGTCGTCCGGAGACCTGTTCTGGACGGGAACCCATTTTCTCCCCCGCGAGCGCAGCCAGCCTGCTACGCCCGACGGCGTTTGCCCCGACGCGCTGCAAGGCGTCGATGACGCCTGCACAGCGAGCAGCCTCGCCGATCTGCTCGGCGAGACTCGCATCTCCGACGAGCCCGCGTCCGACGCGGGCACGGACTACTCCGAGGTTCGCCCCGTCAGCCTCCTCGACCAACTTCACGTCTCCAGTGAGCCTGCTGTAGACTTGGAGTCGGTCGGCTCCACCGACCCGATGCTTGTCGACTCCGACACGGCATCGCTCGACGCCTACCCCTCCGACGTGGTAGTCTTCGACGACCCTCTCCCTCAAGCTGAGAGCGGCAGCAGCGCTGTCACCGAAGTGCTGGTCATCAACCACGTTGCCAACTCGGGCGAGAACGCCCACGGCGCCCTGCAAGCGGCGATGCACGACTTATCCGTCCCCATCCCGGCCGACGCCGACGCTGAGACCCTGGAGGCACGCCGCCTCGCCCTCATCGCGGAAGGCCAGAAGATAGCCTCCATAAAACGCCTCACCGAGGCTCACCAGCGCGAAGTCGACCGCGCCGCCTTTGGCACGCCGCCTCCTGGCGGGCCGAGCCGAGTCGGCCTCGTCCAGAAGCGCGGCGCAGCCATCGCCAGCATGCTGTGGGCAGACCGCCCCGTTTACGCCACCCCGCTCGAGAATCTGCGAGCCGCTCAGGCGGCCGCTGAAGAGCTAAATGGGCTGGGAGCCGATGAGCTCCCCTACATGACAAGGCGAATCCAGCAGCTGATCGACGCGGCCGCAGAACGGCACGAAGCCGGCGCCCGCGCTGAGATTCCTCCCCCGCGCCGAGAGCACGCCGCGACATCCCGGTCGCCAACTACGAGCGGCGCCCGCGCGAGGAAGGACAAGGAGCCGGCTGCTAGCCGCAGCCGGACTCGGATCACCATCGAGCGCGACGCGGAATGCCGCCCTCGAGCAGTGGAGCGCCAAGGAAATCCGCCTCCTCCCCCGCCTCGAGGGGAGAGATATCCCACCCCGCCGCCTGTCACGCATCCGACTCTGGGTGGCCGGCTAGGCCACCGTGAAGGAGTCGGCGAGAACGGCGCCCACCACCGGATCGACCGCCTGGCTCGATCCCTGGTGCTAGAAGAAGAAGACGATGTCGGTCCGCCATGCTTTGGCCCCCGCATCCGCGACGAGCCCTTCCCCAAAGGGTTCTCGCTCCCGAGAGACACGCCCAAGTACAATAGCTCTGTGAAGCCGGAAGATTGGCTCATCGACTACTCTACGGCTGTCAGCATAGCCAACGGCAATGGGCGCGTAGCCGTGAAGTACATCCCCCTCATGTTACAAGGCACGGCGCGTACCTGGCTCAACAGCCTCAAGCCCTACAGCATTAACAGCTGGCTGGACTTCACGAAAGTCTTCGTCCGCAACTTCACCAGCACGTACAAGCGGCCTCCCAAGCCTCGCCAGCTCTCCCTATGCGTCCAAGGGCCCAACGAGTCGACCCGCGACTACCTCACGCGGTGGGCCGAGCTCCGCAACTCCTGCGAGGGGGTGCACGAGGTTCAGGCCATCGAGTACTTCACCGCCGGGTGCCGAGAGGGCACCCTCCTCAAGCACCGACTCCTCTGCGACGAGCCGGCTACCCTCGACGAACTGCTGATCATCGCGGATAAGTACGCCACGGCCGACTCCTCGATGAAGATCGAGCTTCGAGTGGACGCCTCTGGGAAGGTGATCGCTCCGGCTCCCAAGACGCCGGTTGGCGACTCCAATCGGCGCCCCTACCAGAACGATCACTAGCGCAAGGCCCCTATGCCGCCTTCCGCCAGCCGGCAAGTGGCCACAGTTGAAGATGAGCAGCCCGAAGAGCGGCCCGCTCCCAAGAAGAAGGGCGGCAGGCCGGCTTGGCAGCCAGCTTTCTCCTACGAGCAGACTCTCGATGCCCCCTGCAAGTTCCACAACGGGGCAAAGCCGTCGAACCACACGACCCGAAAGTGCCACTGCCTCACACGGATCTCCAAGGGCGAGGGGCTGGTGCCGCCTCCGCCTCCCGGCCCGCCGCCTCCAGCCCCCCAGCAGCCGGCGGCTCGACCAGCAGTCGGAGCCATTCAAGATGAGTCCCCTGAAGAGCACGCTGCCTACGTCGTCTTCACCAGCCAAGTTGAAGACAAGCGCAGTCGGCGCCAATAGCACCAAGAGGTCAACGCAGTCGCCTCCAGCAACCCCGAGTTCATGCACTGGTCCGAGAAGCCCATCAACTGGAGCCAGGCCGACCACCCAGAGGTGATGCCGTCCCCTGGCTCATATGCATTAGTATTGGATGTCACCCTTGCGACAGAGAGGCGAGCTGCCCGATTCTCCCGCGTTCTGATTGATGGCGGAAGCAGTATCAACATACTATACCGCGATGCCATGGAGAAGCTGAACATCGAAGCAAAGCAGCTTATGCCAAGCCGGACCGTGTTCCATGGCATCGTACCCGGCCTGTCCTGTTCCCCGATCGGCAAGATCAAGATGGATGTTCTCTTCGGAGACAAGGATCACTTTCGCCGAGAGGCGATCTTGTTCAAGGTAGTGCATCTAGAGAGCCCTTACCATGCCTTGCTTGGCCGACCTGCTCTGGCCAAGTTCATGGTTGTGCCCCACTACGCCTACCTGAAGATGAAGATGCCCAGCTCGAAGGGGATCATCACTGTAGCCGGCGACTACAAGAAGTCCATCGAGTGCGCTGCAGCCAGCAGTCGGCTGGCCGAGTCCCTCGTAGTAGCGGAAGAGAAGAAGATGCTGGAGCGAGTTGTGGCCATGGCCGGCAAGTAGCCGGCCTTGTCCCCCAACCCCAAAGATTATGATGCGCAGGGCTCCTTCCAGCCGGCCAAGGAGACGAAGAAGATACCTCTGGACCCGGAGAACCCGGAAAGGTTTGTTGTCATTGGGGCAAACCTGGATAGTAAATAGGAAGGCGAGCTCGTCGACTTCCTCCGTGAGAATCGAGACATCTTTGCATGGTCCCCAAAGGACATGCCAGGTGTCCCGAAGGATTTCGCCGAGCACAAATTACACGTCCGAGCCGACGCGAACCTGGTCCAGCAGCCCCTCCGCCGACTGTCAGAAGGGAAGCGAAGAATCGTAGGAGAAGAGATAGCCCGGCTCCTCGCCGCTGGCTTTATTATGGAAGTATTTTTCCTAGAGTGGCTTGCCAACCCAGTCTTGGTGTTGAAGAAGAACAACAAGTGGCGTATGTGTATAGACTACACCAGCCTTAACAAGGCTTGCCCCAAAGATCTGTTTGCTTTGCCACAGATTGACCAAGTGATAGACTCCACGGCCGGATGCGAGCTGTTGAGTTTCTTGGATGCCTACTCAGGGTACCATCAGATCAAGTTGGACCCAGCAGACCGCCTGAAGACTACCTTCATCACACCATTCGGAGCTTTCTATTACCTGACTATGACATTCGGCTTAAGGAATGCCGGTGCCACTTTTCAGCGTTGCATGCAGAAATGCCTCCTCAAGCAACTCGGCAGAAATGCCCATGTCTACGTAGACGATATTGTGGTGAAGACAGAGAAGCGCGGCACCCTGCTGGAGGACCTCAAAGAAACATTTGCCAACTTGCGCCGATTCCAGATCAAGCTCAACCCCGAGAAGTGCGTGTTCGGAGTACCAGCCATCCAGCTGCTAGGCTTTCTGGTCTCCGAACACGGCATTGAGTGCAACCCTGTGAAGATCAAGGCCATTGAGAGGATGGAGATTCCCACCTAGTTGCGGGACGTGCAGAAGTTCACTGGGTGCCTGGCCTCCTTAAACCGCTTTATCAGCCGGCTAGGAGAGAAGGCCCTCCCCCTGTACCGACTCATGAAGAAATCCACTCATTTCGAGTGGAATGACCAAGCCGACCAAGCCTTCCATGAGTTGAAGAAGATGCTGACTACTCCACCTGTCCTGGCGGCGCCGACTGAGAAGGAGCCCATGCTCCTCTACATTGTCGCGACTAGCCGAGTGGTCAGTATAGTTGTCGTGGTCCAACGCCCGGAAGAAGGCCGAGCCCAGCTAGTCCAGAGACTGGTGTATTATCTAAGCGAAGTACTATCCAGCTCAAAGCAAAACTACCCGCACTACCAGAAGATGTGCTATGGGGTGTACTTCGCCGCCAAGAAGCTAAAGCCCTACTTCCAAGAGCATCCCATCACGGTCGTGTGCACCGCCCCGCTCGCCAAGATCATAGGCAGCCGGGATGCATCCGGCCGGGTGGCTAAATGGGCCATTGCGCTGGCACCTTACACCATCTTTTACCAGCCCCGCACCGCCATCAAGTCCCAAGCATTGGCCGACTTCCTCGTCGACTGGGCCGAGACCCAGTACCTACCGCCGGCTCCCGACTCTACCCATTGGCGGATGCACTTCGACGGGTCCAAGATGCGCACCGGCTTGGGAGCCGGCATCGTCCTCACCTCTCCCAAAGGCGACAGACTTAGATACACGCTGCAAATCCACTTCGCCGCCTCCAACAACGTGGCCGAGTACGAGGCACTCATACACGGGCTCCGGCTAGCCAAAGAGCTTGGCATACGCCGGATCCTGTGCTATGGCGACTCAGACTTGGTGGTCCAGCAGTCATCTGGCGACTGGGACGCCAAGGATGCAAACATGGCGAGCTATCGATTCCTCGTCCAGCAGATCAGTGGGTACTTCGAAGGGTGCGAGTTCCTTCACGTACCACGGGCCGACAACGACCAAGCAGATGCCCTGGCGCGGATCGGCTCCACCCGACAGGCTATACCGACCGGTGTCTCTCTCCAGCACCTCCTCAAGCCGTCCATCAAGCCGCCTCCAAAGTCGGACTCTATCTTCGTGCCGCCTGCCCCTGATGCAGCCGGATCCGACTGGAGGAACCCAGCAGCCGGCTCGAGGACTTCAGAACCTGGCCCGGGGACTGCAGTAGTCGGCCCGGGGACTGCAGCAACACAAGAAGCGGTGGCCGACTCCAACCCTCCACCACCCAACCCACCCACCCGAGTCACGGTGGTCGTATTGACAGTAGAAGAAGTCATAGCTCCATCATGGGCCCAGCCCATCCTCAAGTTTCTAGTCAACAGAGAGCTGCCGGCTGATGAGATCTTCGCATGACTAGTGCAACGTCGAGCCGGAGCATATGCAATAATAAATAGAGAGCTTGTCAAGCGCAGCGTCACTGGAGTCTTCCAGCGCTGCGTCGAGCCAGAGAAAGGAGTGGCAATCCTCAAGGATATCCATCAAGGCGAATGCGGCCACCACGCAGCCTCAAGATCACTTGTGGCCAAAGCTTTCCGCCACGGTTTCTTTTGGCCGACTGCTTTGGAAGATGCCAAAGAGATAGTCAAGAGTTGCAAAGGATGCCAAGTCTTCAGTTCCAAGCAACACCTGCCGGCTTCTGCACTCAAGACCATCCCCCTCACTTGGCCCTTTGCCGTCTGGGGGCTGGACATGGTGGGCCCATTCAAGATAGCCCGCGGCGGCTTGACACATCTGCTTGTCGCCGTGGACAAATTTACCAAGTGGATCGAAGCAAAGCCGATCAAGAAGCTGAACGGGCCGACTGCCGTGACATTCATTGCCGATATCACTACTCGGTACGGCGTGCCGCACAGCATCATCACCGACAATGGCACAAACTTTGCCAAAGGAGCACTGGCACGTTTCTGCGCGACGCAGGGTATCCGACTGGACTTAGCGTCCATTGCCCACCCGCAGTCAAACGGCCAGGTCGAGCGAGCAAACAGACTCATTCTCTCCGGCATCAAGCCCCGACTGGTCGTACCACTGGAGCGATCGGCCGGCTGCTGGCTCGATGAGCTGCCGGCTGTCCTCTGGAGTCTGCGTACTACCCCTAACAAGTCAACCGGCTTCACTCCGTTCTTCCTTGTATATGGTGCCGAGGCTGTCATCCCAACCGACATCGAGTTCGACTCGCCTCGGGTCACCATGTACACGGAGGCGGAGGCCAAGGAAGCGCGAGAAGATGGCGTCGACCTGCTGGAAGAAGGCCGGCTGTTAGCACTCAGCCGGTCCACCATCTACCAGCAGGGGTTGCGCCGTTACCACAACCGCAAGGTCAAACCAAGATCTTTCAAGGAGGGCGACCTTGTGCTTCGGCTGATCCAGCGAACAGCTGGCCAGCACAAGCTCTCGGCCCCTTGGGAAGGCCCTTTCATCATCAGCAAGGCACTAGGCAACGACTCCTACTACCTGATCGATGCGCAAAAACCAAGAGCACGCAAGAGGGATGATTCCGGCAAGGAGTCGGAGCGACCATGGAATGCGAACCTCCTGAGAAGATTTTACAGTTGAAAGCAGTATGTATCATGCTACCCTTTAGTATTAAGTACGAAACAACAGGCCCCCCGAGGAGCACTCGGGGACTGCCTTCCTTTATCTATGAATGATGAATGTCATATTCATGAATGTATTATTACATTTCATTTTCTGTCTGGCACCGGGTTCAACTAGTCGGCCCGGGGACTGGCCGCCTTAAGTTATATTAAAGTTCTACCTGAAGTCAGACAAGTAGTGTGCCGGCTCCCAAGCCCTCTCTTGTTGAAAGTCGCAGCTCGAAGAACCGACTGTCCGACTAGCAAGAGCCAAAGGCAGAAAGGATGCCCACATGAAAAACGGCTAAGGACCAACGAACTTGTATAACAAAAAGACGGCCTCCAACCACGCTTGCCGACTGTCAGAACAGCCGGCTGGCCGGCCTCCCAAACACTTCGCTATAATCCAACAAAGCTAGAGCACTTCCCCTCCCAACTGGCCAAGCACTTCTCCAGCCACAGATTGCAGAGCAACTGTCCGACTGGGGAGGGAGCAACCAAGGGAGGGCGGCAAAGGAAACTGCAGAAGGATGAAAAGCAAAGAACAAGGGAAAGCCAAACACATGCACATTCATATTTACACATAAGGCCCCCAACAGGCTGGCAATCAACATAGTTCGAATACACCCCCAGTGGGTGGAATTGTGCAAACTTAACAAAATATTGTTCCAAAAGTGATTAAGACAGGAAAATAAAGACAGCAGAGTAGACTAAGGGCGCGGTGTGGGAGGCGGGTTGGTCGGTGGAGACGGCGCCACCAGCTGGAGGAGTGGCCGGCTGGCGGGTCTCGGCTTAATCATCGCCGGCTGCAGGCGGTGCACCCGCGCGTGCCTTGTTGCTGGAGGCACAGTCAAGCTGAGGCTGACCGGCCGCTCCACCATCTGGCCCGGCGTCTTCACCCTCCTCCTCCTCCTGTTCGCCCTCGTCGCTGGAGTCGATGTCCTCCGCCGAGTCTTCGCCGTCTGCCGGGTTCAGCCCGAACCACTCCTCCGGCTGGGCAACACCGTTGTCGTCCACCTCAGGAGCGAAGGCGCTGGTGTCGGTGTAGTCGGCGATCGCCGAAGCCTGCCGGATGATAGCCGGCCGCGCCGGCTCCAGCTCCGTGTCGGCCTGCTGCCGCCAGGTGGCCAGCTGGTCCAGACTCAGCCCGGGATACCAGGCCTTGGCGAACTCCAGCGCCCGCCTGGCGCCGGACCGAGCCGCCGAAGCCCTCCACGCCTCGAAGCGGCCGACCGCCACCTCCAGCCAGTCGGCAGTCCGACTGGGGGTGCGGGGAATCACTTCACCAGGCCAGAGAGCGGCCAACACCTGCGCCCCGACACGTTGAAGCCGGCGGAGCAGGCGATGAGCCGGTTGGAGGCGGGCCTGGATCGCCAAGAGCTGCTCCTCCAGCGACCGGCGAGCGTTTGGCGCGATCTCGGCGCCAGCCTGCCTCTGTGCCTCGCGGTGGGCCTTGATGATCTGGTTGGCGGCGGTAGAGTAGGCAGGGAAGTTTTCTGCGCAAGAAAGAAAGAGAAAGAAGAGAAAAACACCAAGTCAGAAAATGAGCCAAAACGGCAAGCGGCAAGCAAGGACGAAGAAGAAGGCGGCTTACCGTCAACCAAATCTTCGATCTGGACATAGCCGTTGATCAGCGTCTGCTTCGCGTCGGCCCAGGTAGCTGCCTCTGTCTCACTCGGCCTGGAGGGCAGCCTCGCTGTCCTGCACCGCCTTCAGGGCCGCCTTGTGGCTCTCCTCCTGGTCGGCCAACCTCTTGGCCAGGCGGTCACGCTCCTGTGCCAAGGCAGCAAACTCGGCCTCCTTAGCACGGAGGGCGGCCTGAGACCCTCCCAGCTGCTCCCTTAGACTGGGTTGGCCACTGCAGGGATGGCAGAGAAAAAAAAGAAGCAATAAGAAGAAGTCGTCAAGGAAGATCCGACCCGACTGCTCAGCAGTCGGCCCGAATCTCGGGGACTACACCCAGTGGGTGCGCTGACGCGCCCCCACGTGAGATAAAAGAAGAAGCACTTACCTCGGCTCTCAGATAGGTCATCAGTCTTCTGGGTCAGCTCCCGAGCCTGGGAGTTGAAGGCAGCTGCGCGGAGGTTGTGGTAGTCCTGCAAGTCAGGCAGAAGAGCGAATGAGAACAAGAATAGCAAAACAAGGTCCGCTAGGAAGTTTCAAGCTGCCTGCTCAGCAGCCGACTCGGAACTCGGGGACTACACCCAGTGTGTGCGCTGATGCGCCCCCACGGAAGAAACCAAGATCAAAAAGCAAAGACAAGAAGACTAACTCGGATGGCCGCCCGCGTCGCAAGGAACTCGTCGTTGTACTTCCTCAGCGCCGCAGCCTGGGCTTGAAGCCGGGTCCAGACGTCCTGCGCAGCCACGTTCATCACGGCCGTCCCTCTGCCCGGCATCCACCCCGAGCTGGCGCTGGCCGCCTCCATGTCCTGGGCTGACGAGCTGGAGCCCGCGGCCTGCTGCGGCTCCGATGCAGCCTTCTGCGGCTCTGACGCGGCCTTCCCCGCGCGCTGGCGCGATGGCATCCGGACCGCCAGATCAGTCCTCGCGGCCGGCTCGCCCCCGGCCGATTGCACAGGCGGCAGGTTAGGCCGGCCGCCTTGGGTCGCCCCAGGCGGCGGGGCCGGTGCCGCCGCCCTTTCTAGGACGACGACGTCGTCCTCCCTCTCCAGCCCCGGCGGGTCACCGCCGGCTTCTTCTGGCGAGGGCTCTGGGGCGCCAGGCGCCGCGACGCACAGTGGGGTGACCAGCAAGGCCCCCTCCGCCATCGCCGCAGCCTCCGCCTCCGCTTGGGCCTTGGCCGCGGCGTCGGCGCGCGCCTTCGCCTCCTCCTCCTCCTGCGCCGCCTTGGCGGCGGCCGCCCTTAATCCCTCCGCCTCCCGCGCCTCCCGCTCCTCCCGCGCCTCCCGCGCGTTCCGCTCCGTCGCCGCCTGAAGATCGGCACGGGGGTCCATGCGGCGAGTGGTGCTCCCGGATCCTCCCGGCGACCCAACGACGGAGGCGGCAGCAACCCGCTCGAGCGACAATGGAGCCCTGGTTTTTTGGGAAAGGACAAGGATTCAGGAACTACCAGAGAAAAGAAAAAAAGAATACGTGAAAGAGTATATACACTTACGCCGACATCGTCTGCGGCTGCTTCACCGCCTTGCAAAAGCGGGCCGCCTTCGCGGTCGCCTCCTCCCGCCTGGTCGCCACTGCCCCGCCCTTGGGCTTCTGCGGCCGACTGTCGAACAAGCCCGGCACGGCACGACGCTTTTGCCCGCCGCCCCGAGCAGGCGGCGCGGCGGAGGAACCCGCGCCATGGCCAGGCGCCGGCTGGCGGCGTGGGACGACCTCCGCTTCGTCGTCGTCTGGCCAGTCGTCGAAGCTGACTCCAAGCCTGGAGCCGCCTGCCTTGCCGCCGGCTTGGCTACCGCCCGCCTCGGTTTTGTCATCCATGGCGGTCGCCCCCAAGTCGGGGTCCTCCAGATCATGCTCTGTCCGGTCGGGGACGAATCGGCGCTCCGCGTCCGACCCGCCTGCAGGCCAAAGAAGAGGGCTCTGTCGAGACAAGCCGACTAGTCAGAGTCGGCCAAAAGGAACTCGGCGACAGAACTGAGAGAAGAAAGGGAAAAAGATAACATACCGTGGGCGGCGGGTGAGCTTGGCAATATGGCTCCTTGCCAAACTGCCACTATGCGGAGAGCTTGCAGTTCGCAAGATAGTTCACCATGTGGGCCACTTCGTCGTGCGGCATGTCTTTGGTGCACATCCGACTCGGATCGAGCTGGCCACTCATCTGATAGATCAGATGAGGGCGGCTCTGGAGCGGAAACACCCGGCGCGTGACGAAGGCGGCCAGCAGGTCGGGCCCAGATAGGCACGCCCTGCATACGCGTGCCCAGCTTGGACTGGAAGAACTCCCCCCAGAGCTCGAGGGAGGGGAGGACGCCGAGATAGCCTTTGCACAAGGTGACGAAGGCAGACAGCAGCACCACCGTGTTTGGGGTGAGGTGGTGCGGCTGGAGTTGGTAGAATTCAAGAAAGGAGCGAAAGAAGGCGCTTGCCAGCAATCCGATGCCGTGCAAGAAATGCGAGCGGAAGACCACCCGCTCGCCTTCCTCCGGCTCCGGCGTGATCTCCTTCTCCGGCGCGAGACGGACCCGCACCTTGTCCGCGCCGGGCAGCCGCCGCGTCTTGCGGAGGAACTCGATGTGGTCCTCATGGACGTTTGAGCCATCCCAATCCCTGCCGTACTGCATCGCGGCGTGAGACCGGCGAGAATGAGCGTGGCGGCGGAGAAAAGAGTGGTGGAATGGTGCGGCGGCGAGACGATGCTGTGAGGGAGAGCAGAAGGAAGAAGATGGCGGAGAGGAGAGGGGCGTGCGAGTGCCTGCCGCTTCCCCCTCCCCCTACGTATAGCTTCGTGCGGCGAAGCCGAGGAGGCGAGGCGTGGGGTGGGACGTGGGATTAACCGCACCCACTCCCCCCACGCCCCGCGATTACTGCGCCCTAAAGGAATGCCGAAACCGCTGCAGGAAGACGTGCGGACGGCTTTGGGCCGCAGAGAATCCGCGCCCAGGCCCGGGCGTAGGAGTGGTGGGCCCCCAACCTGCGGCAACGTCTTGTCGTGCGCATGGGCTGGCAGGCTTTTCAACCAAGGGATGCCACGTGGTTCGCAGGCGGCGAGTGGCCGGCCCGCAGCCCGGTGCGCGCGCGAGCAGACTCCCGGCCTCCGACTTCAAAAATTTCGCCAAGACGGCGCGCCCAACCGAAGCCGGCTCCCAGCTGCCGGCTCGTCAAGATAGGAAGCTGGCCGAGCTTCTCGACTTCCACCCAACCTCGAAGCCCAATCAGCTTCGGGGACTACTGTCGGAGTAAATGGCCACGGGTAGCCTAACCGACTCCCCCTGGCTCTTCAAGAAATTATCAGGCTATTTAAGCCTTCAAGCATACGAAGCATAGGGCCGCCTTCCCCCGGCCGGCTATCCCCAGGGCCAATTCCCAGAAGGCGACCCAGTCTCAGAAACCTTCCCCAAGAAAGCTACGAGGTGGCCGACTCCAGGAAGCCGGCTCCAAGAGGACCGACTCCCCGAAGCCGGCCATGAAGAGCGCCGACTCCCCGAAGCCGGCCAAGACCGCACCCACCAAGACTGTGTCCACAGAACGGCGATAAGACAGGGCGTGGCTGCAGTGCAGCCCACTACCCCCGAATCCCGAAGCAGGCATGGCCACGGGACGCCGTACGGGTCAGCCATCTCCCGTCCGGCGCGGCACTGTAGCCATGTTGACCTCGACGTCACCAGCGACAAGCGCCAGTACGGCCCGCGGGCGGCGGGCCCCTTTAGCAGAGAGACGCTCGAAGGCGGCCCGGCTTCCCCTACTCGGCCAGGGGCGTAGCCGGCTCCCAAGAGCTGGCTACCTCCCTCCCTTGAAACATGTGCCTCATTAAGGAGACAAGACGAGGTAAGGCTACAGTGAGAGCCCGCAAGGCGGCTGCGCTGTAGCCACGCTTACCTCGACAAGGCCCTCGTCATCAGGGGCGAGGCAGCAGCAACCTGCCGCCGACAAGACCCCCTAGCCGTGGGGCCGGCCTGTCGACCAAGAGGCCGGCAGCCGGTGGGACCCACCAGTCGGCGGGCCCCAGTAGCCGGCGAACACAGACACTGACGGCTGGGACCCGCGCCCAGCCGGATTACTATTGTACCCCTGGGCGGTAGGCCGATATAAACCCCCCGGGGCACCCATGCAAAGGGTTGGTCTCATAGAATTACACACATCATATAGAGAGAAAGGGAGAGCTAGCCTTGCTCTTCTTCTCCCTCGAATTCGACAGCTCAAGGAGCATTTGTAGCTACTTGTTTTGATCTAGTGATCATGCGGAGACCCCGCAGAGCAGGACTAGGGGTGTTATCTCCACAGAGAGCCCCGAACCTGGGTAAGATTCGCCGGCGTGCATGTCTTCGGCTCATCCCGTTTCTAGGCACCGGCGACGTCTTACTAGCTCCCACAATGATAAGCCACCCGTTGGCATATGTCAGACCTACCACCCGACAGCGAAACGCCTCCCCGTGCCTCCCGGCCTCATGAGGCGGACGAACTTGAGGTGTCGTCACGGAGGATTTCTCCTGATCCACCAGGGCCAGAAGGTAACCCTTCGGCCACCCAAGTCCGGAGTATTCGGCTCCTAAGGAGAGCAACAGAAAGAGTCCGGGACTGTCCGGTGCACGACCGGACGCATTGACCGGTCTTCTGGAGCAAGCGGCTATCTCAGAGGCACATCGTACTTTAATGGTTACGGTGGTTGAGAGGATTTCATCCGCCAAAAGTGCGTTGCATGAAGCTTTTATGAGCCTGCTAAGAGGCTTTGAGGTACGCAAAATAATATATATATTTTTGACGGTACCGCACACGCTGGGTGTGCCCTATGCAGATAGTAGCCCCTGAGACTCTGGTTGCTGTCCAAAGGCGGCAAACAGAGGATCATAGTCCCAGGTAATGACCATGCTGATTTCATGTGCAGGCGGCTGAGGGTCCGGTGGATGGTCGGACTGGTGAGTTTGCCGAACTAAGGCGGCAACTTGATGCAGCAGATACCGACATCGTGCTTGTAAACAAGCAACTTGACAGAGGTATGTATTCTCCGGTGGTCAGCAGATATTAAGAGGAGCATGATGCTAATATTTGTAATATGCTGTGACTGCAGATGGAGCTGCCGTCGTGGAGACCCTCCAGGCGGAGCTTGCCCGGGCTAAGGAACAAGCCAGGAGAAGCGATGCGGCCGCCCTAAAGGCGGCCAAAGAGTTAAGAGCCGAACAAGCTGCCCATCGCCAGAGCGAAGATAAAATAGCCAAGATGGTTGTTGAGCTGAAGGATGCCGCTGACCGGTTTGAGCTTCTTGAAAAGGAAAGCCAAGCGAAAGCGGCGGACCTGAAGAAAGCCATGGTAGCAGCCAAGGAAACCCGCTCTAAAATCAGAGTGGCGAAGGAGGAGCTTCGTCAAGCCGGAGATATCACGGCTGGGAAGCCCTTTTTGTTGCGGACGAAGTTTGGAGATCCGAAGTATGCCCCTCTAGATCAGTTATGGAGTGCTGCAGACGCGTACTCGGACTTGGCAACGAGTGCTGCTGATGCGACTGAGTTTTTCAAAGATTAAAAAGATCACGAAGTGGAAAAGTTATTCTGGTCGCAGTTCAGTGCTCCAACGCGTCTGCTGCTGTTAAATGAACAAATGGCCGAGTGGGCTGAACTCCATAGATTGTCCGGACTTGCCATGAGGTCTGTCGTGGATCATCTTTGGCCGGAAGGACCAAGGCCGAATAGTTATTTTGGTTTAGTGCAACGATTCCTTGGTGCTGTGCCGCATATCGACGCTTTAAAGAGGTCGGCGTGCATAGAGGGTGCGCAGATGGCTCTTGCCCGTGTTAAGACATACTAGGCAGGGATGGAGGCCACCGCTATTGCAACCCAGGATCCGGCCGTAGGCCAGGTCTCGGCCGAGCACTATTTTGAAGAAGTCCTAGAAGGTGCTCGTTTAATAGAGGCTCAGTGCTCGAAGAGTATCATGTTCGAGTGACATGTATCCCAATTGTAAAAACAATGCTATTTGGATTATAAAGGCTGTGTTTATACTTTTGCCTGAAAGTATTATGATGCCTCCTGTGCGGCCATTTTATATATGTATATAACCTGGAAGTTTGTAGTCGTCGGCTTCAGCCCCCACGCATATAATGCGGGGGTGTTCGGAAAAACACGTATTCACACTTGATCCAACGTCTTGGTCCATTAAGGAGGTGATGGCGCGGTGAACAAGGCAATCGGACTATATAGCTTTAACACTTTCACTTAGGCATAGGATTTTGACGGTGGGGCTACTTTATAGCCCCTGGTACTTCCGCGCTTATCCGAATACGGGGCGCGTACATACATGACCGGGAAAACCGGCCCTTCGTTAATGCAGAGGAATCGCGAAGATTCCGCTGAGTCATCGAGTGGTTGACCAGTCTCGCGCTTTATCATGACAGTCAGTTTTCGGCTTTCTCTACTGAGGTGCTCGTCCAGATGAACCAGGGCACAATCATAGTAGTTCTCCCAGTGCCACCTTAGCCGATAGAGCGGAACGTAAGGTAGCAAAACACGGGAGCCGGGCAAACCCAACTATTGACCAAAGACATAATTCGGAGCTGATGCATATAAGGCCAAACTCACGACGCCGAACACTCCCTAAGGTATTCGGTCTTTACAACGTATACTGGGCTGAGTAACGCCCTCGATGATAAGCCCTGAATTTCCAGGTACGTGCATTAGTCTGACGTGACAAAATGTCAATAACGCCACCATCCCTCTCGGTTGTATTGAGTATCCGGAGGGTGTGAAGCAACAAGAGACAGTAAAAAAGGTTTACACAGGGTCTTAATCTAAAAAGAAACCTTTGAGCGGGGCCCTACTGCACGTCTGCGCGTGTGTCTCCGTTGTGCCGTATCCTGGAAGGGTGTAGCACGATTATCATCTGTAAAAGAGAAAAACCCAGGAGAAAGTATTCGTGCGAAAAATTGGTTATTCTTAATAAACCATTTAATATTTAATCTAAATAAGGTCAAGGCAAACTGTAGCCCTTTTTACATGCGGGAAGCCCCTAGCGCCACCTACGGGGGTATATCCATCCACCCAATCTTAGGTTTATCTGAGCTGTTACAGCTAGGGGTGTGCCGGACTCGTCTAGCCGTGTCCGCGGTCTTGACGACCGATCATTTATTCTGGTGTGAGAGGCCGTTCAATGTTCGGCTGCTAAAGCCGCCACACGTTCTTCCGTGTGTAAGGAACGCTCTGTGTTTTGGCTAACTATGATGATGCCACGTGGACCGGGCATCTTAAGCTTAAGATAAGCGTAATGCGGTACTACATTAAAATGAGCGAAGGTCGTTCTTCCGAGTAGTGCTTGATAGCCACTTCGGAATGGAGCGATGTTGAAGGTTAACTTTTCACTTCGGAAGTTGTCGGGAGAACCGAATACAACCTCTAGTACTAGAGAGCTCGTGCAGCGGGCCTCTGGGCCTGGTATTACTCCTTTAAAGGTAGTATTGCTTTGGCTGATTCTTGTCGGGTCTATCCCCATTTTGCGGGCTGTGTCCTGATATATCAGATTAAGACTACTGCCGCCGTCCATAAGGACTCGGGTGAGATGGTATCCGTCAATTATTGGGTCTAGTACCAAGGCAGCCGATCCTTCGTGCCGGGTACTGGTCAGGTGATCCCTGCGATCAAAAGTGATCGGGCAAGCCGGCAAAGGGTTGAATTTGGGGGTGACGGGCTCCACGGCGCATGTGTCTGAGAGTGCGCGTTTGCTCCTCCTCTTCGTTGCGTGAATCATGTTCACTATTTTGACCTCTGGTGGGAATTTTTTTCTGTCCCCCAGTGTTTTGTTGGCGAGGCTCATCCTCGTCTTCACTTGGTGTCTCGCTCCCCCTGTGTTCGGTGTTTAGCTTGCCGGCCTGCTTGAAGACCCAGCATTCTCTGTTGGTGTGATTTGCAAGTTTGTCAGAGGTGCCGTGAATCTGACATAATCTGTCTAGAATCTTGTTTAGGCTGGACAGTCCATCTCTACTGCCTTTCAATGGCTTTTTCCGTTGGCCGGGTTGAGAGCCCCTGAATCCGGCGTTTACCGCCGTGTTGTCTGGGTTGTCTTCATTGTTTTGATGCTTGCTTTTATTGCGTCGTGGTTTTCCATTGCCATCCCTGACTTCGGATGCGCCTGGGTCGCTGGTGCCGCTACGGGCCAGCCAACTATCTTTGCCCGCGCAAAAGCGGGTCATAAGGCTTGTTAGGGCTGCCATTGTCCTCGGTTTTTCCTGGCCGAGGTGTTTGGAGAGCCATTCGTCCCGGACACTGTGTGTAAAGCTGCTAAGGCTTCGGCATCAGGGCAGTCGACAATTTGATTCTTCTTAGTGAGGAATCTGTTCCAAAGCTTTCGGGCTGACTCTCCGGGCTGTTGAGTTATATGACTTAAATCGTCTGCAACCGGAGGTCGGACATAAGTCCCGTGAAAATTAGCCCTAAAAGCATCCTCAAGCTCTTCCCAACTTCCAATTGAGTTTTCGGGGAGGCTCTTCAGCCAGTGTCGAGCTGGTCCTTTCAACTTGAGGGGCAAGTATTTGATGGCGTGGAGATCATCTCCGCGAGCCATGTGGATATGAAGGATAAAGTCCTCAATCCAGACCCCAGGGTCTGTAGTTCCGTCATATGCCTCTATGTTCACGGGTTTGAATCCCTCTGGTAATTCGTGATCTAGCACCTCATCGATGAAGCATAGGGGGTGCGCGGCACCCCTGTATTTGGATGTGTCATGGCATTCTGACGGTTGTAGTGTTCGGTTTTTATTCTGTGCCGGAGCACGCTTCCTAGATCCATAGATGGACCTGGTTATACCGGCTTTTTGGTGCAGGTCATCACGTAAATCGTGTGCTGACTTATGTGCGACATCGTTAGCCGCCCTATCGCGGCCACGGGGTGGTCGATCCGGCTGACCCGCTGTTTTATTTGTCGGCTGTATAGGCTCTAAAGCCTCGTCATCGAATTCAGGTAGCAACTTGCGCTTTGGATAGCTCTTTGTGTGGCGACTGCCGTCGTACTTTTCTTTAGTGTCGAGCACTTTGTTCCATCTATTGTTGAGTGTATTTTGCGCGGCCTTAAGCCTTTGCTTCTGCTTCTTTAGACTCCTTGCGGTGGCAATAAGTCTTCCTTGGAGGTTCTCTTGCTCCAAGTGCTTTTCCGGGATGATGTGTGCATCGTCGTCCGGACTGTTCTCCTCTCCGGAGATAGGTTGATTAGCTTTACCCTCGGCATCGCCGAGATCGGACAGTGGCTCAGTACTATGTTCGCCGTCCGCTGGTTCATCCTGCTCTGTCGTTGGATCCATGTGGTCGTCGTTTTCTTTGGAGTCCCCGGTCACGGGATCTGATTGGGCGCCCGTGACCGGGGACGAATCCAAGGATCTGGTAACACGGGTCTCGTAGTAGGTGAAATCGGTATTCGGCTCTATCGCCGCTGAGTGTGCGGCCTCCATGGCGGGGTCCATCCACCCGTCCTCGGACGGCGCGGTCTGCTCCGGATCGAGGGCCGGAGTTGCCACAGGGGTGATCTCTCGAACACTGTCCAGCGGCAAAGCTAAGTCATGCTCGTCATGACTGTGCGGCGCACCCGACCCGGGCTCGAATCCATCGAAGATCAAGTCTCTGGGGATGTCGGCAGTATAGTTTAAGTTTCCGAACCTGACCTGACGGCCAGGGGCGTAGCTCTCGATCTGCTCCAGATGGCCGAGCGAGTTGGCCCGCAGTGCGAAGCCGCTGAATACGAAGATCTGTCTGGGGGAAAAAACCTCACCCTGGATCGCATCGTTACCGATGATCGAAGGAGCCATCAAGCCTTATGGTGACGGCACAGTGGAACTCCCAATGAAAGCACCAATGTCGGTGTCAAAACCGGCGGATCTCGGGTAGGGGGTCCCGAACTGTGCGTCTAAGGCGGATGGTAACAGGAGGCGGGGGACACAATGTTTACCCAGGTTCGGGCCCTCTCGATGGAGGTAATACCCTACTTCCTGCTTGATTGATCTTGATGATATGAGTATTACAAGAGTTGATCTACCACGAGATCATAGAGGCTAAACACTAGAAGCTAGCCTATGATTATGATTGTTGTTCTTGTCCTACGGAGTAAACCCTCCGGTTTATATAGACACCGGAGGGGGCTAGGGTTACACAGAATCGGTTACAAGGGAGGAGATCTACATATCCGTATTGTCAAGCTTGCCTTCCACGCCAAGGAGAGTCCCATCCGGACACGGGACGAAGTCTTGAATCTTGTATCTTCATAGTCGAACAGTCCGGCTAAAGTATATAATCCGGCTGTCCGAGGACCCCCTAATCCAGGACTCCCTCAGTTACAATCGGCCCGTTTGCAGCCCGTTACTCCGTTGGGCCGTTTTCATAACGTCATCAAATACGGTCGACTAACGACGGCCTGTTATTGTCGGCCCACGAACGGACGATTCCAAATCTAGCCCGTTTACGGCCCATAACGCGGTCTATTATTGGCCCATGTTCGGCCTATCGATCATACGGCCCGTAGAAGGCCCATTGATGCTACGGCCCGTAGAAGGCCCATTGTTTCTAAGGCCCATAGAAGGCCCATTGTTTCTACGGCCCGTAGGAGGCCCATGGTAACTACAGTAAATATGTAGCCCATGGTTATTGTGGCCTAGTTTTCAAAAATAGGTTATTGCGGCCACTAGCAAACCGCGGAAAAAGAACTGCACTGACTACAACCAAACAAATAAACAAGACAACAAGGAAATAAATAAGCAAGCAACTTACCCTAGGCTATCACGGCTATTACACATATTACATCTACTGGGCATCAAAGTCTGCCACAAGTGCAAATATAGGGAACAAAGCAGCATATCATATACACTGGTTGTCAAAGTTGGCGACCAGTGCAAATAAACGCCGCAGCAAAACAAGTCCAGAACTGAAACCACTTCAGAAGAACTCAAGAAACAATATCCTGGGTACCCATAATGCTGGCAAGATGCTTAGCAAGCTTATTAACTTTCTCTTTGTTTGGCGCTTAAATCTTCCAGCACTTGCTGTTGCACCAGAAAGTATGCATCTGAATTCTGTAGGGACTTCCTCAGTCCTTCGGCTTCCTGTCGCATAACATCTGATCGATGTCTTTCAACTTGAAGGTGAGACTCAAGAAGCCGAACTGATTCAGGCAGTGAGTTGGAAGAGCTGGTGCTAGCAGTAGTAGTCAGTAACTCGAACACTACATCAAGACAGGACTTTGGGGTTGTCTCAGTGTCTTCAATATAGTTTTTATCAGCTTTCTTGGAGACCAACAGGGATGTCTCACTATCTTGAACCTTATCTGCATTACTTCCTTTACCATTGCATAACGGGGTACTCTTCTCCAATATTTTATCCGCGTTCTAAAAGAGAAACAAACAAACACATGACAGGTTTATAATGTAGCATATGAAACTCATTTTGGTAAACCAGTTCAGTAGTAAGGTGGATAGGATAACAGCATGAAACAAACATATATCTATGTAGTATGGTCACTGTATGGTCTATATCATTCTAGTTTATGTTGCCAAATCAAGATAGATACAGTTTGAATCATATCTATTTTAGACAAAGCAGCATAGATAGAATATAAGTGTGGGAAACTACCCAGCAATAACAACACTTGTAATGTGCATGGCATGAGAAGATAACTGTTTATTCAATTGAACCTGAAATCAACATAGAGCAAGTTACAAAAGCAAACACATTAAAGAAACAGGTTTAAAACATACCTGTTGCACCATTGGAGTTTCAATTGCATCCTTCAATTTGAAATTAGTTGGTATGAGTAAATACAGTGATGCAAGAGCAAAGTAGTATGAACCATAGCTATGGAACATGACCTGAGAACAATTCTTCTTCTGCTTTAAGCGTTGACTTGGGGTTCGGAGTGGTGGTCCTCATGCTTTGGGCACTGCAGTTGCCTTACTAACTGCTCGTGTTTGGGTGCTCTGTGGTGGAGATGGTGTTGTGCCAACTGGAACTGGGTTACTATCTGTTGGGGTTGGGGTTACAAGGGGTGTAGCTAGTTCTCTGTCCAGCTGGGTAGGGGTACAATCTGTGTGAGTCTGAGTTATGTGTGGTGGGGCTGGTTCTTGGGCAAGTACAACCGTGGTTCTATCTTCATCGACGTGTAGCACAATCTTTTCGGAAGACCGTGTTTTTACTCCCACAGATACTGTCATCACCCCCTCCAATTGAAATGGTTGATAAACAAGAAAAGTAATTGAATGTACAGACATTGTAAGATAGACATGTGCAATGGATAGTAGGGAAGAAAACAGGGCATGAAATAATTCACATTTATGTTGTCTAACCAAACAGAATAGCAGGACATAATTTCACATATATGATGGCTAATTAAACAGGATAGCATGACACAATTTCAAATGTATGATGGCTAACTAAACAGGATAGAATGATATAATTCAAAATATGATGACTATGTAAACAGGATGAGATGATATAACTATATTATGTCTTAAGAAAATGGGTTGGCATGCCATAATTCAGATACATGCTGTCTATGTAAACATCTTGGCATGATATAATTCAAATATATGATTTATATACTAAGCAGGTGAGCAGAGGGCAATCGCATATATGATGTGTCAACTAAGGAGATGGCATTCAATATTGTGCATATGATGTAAAAACTAAGCATTGCAATACAACATATGCATGATATGAGTAATAAAACCCTGGCAAGTTTGAGCATACACCTCAGAGGGATAATAGGACTTGTCATCTGCCTCTGAATCCTCCTCTGAAGAGCTATATGTAACCAGAAAGATATCTGCTTCAGCAGGTAGCATTGTCTGCTCTGAAGACCTTGTTTTCACTCCAGATTTCTCCATGACCAATTGAAATGGCTGATGCACAGGAAGAGCAGTTGAATATACAAACATTGTCGACAAATGCAATGAGAAATACAAAAAAAGGACGGCATGATATAATTCACATATATGACGCTTCGCTAAACAGCATGGCATTGCATAATTCACATATATAATGCCTTGCAACAAGATAGCATTGCATAATTCACATATATAATGTCTTGCAACAAGATGGCATCGCATAATTCACATATATGGTAATTAGACACTAAACAGGTGGCACTCACACAAAGCATGTCTAAATTAAGCAAAAGACATAGCAATGCAAGATACCATACGCACGATATGAGCAACATAACCCTGCCAAGTTAGAGCATGCACCTCGGGGGGGGGATAGGACTGGTCATCTGTCTCTGAATCCTCCTCTCAGGAGCTATCCATAACTAGCAAGACATGCGCTTCGTCAGATAGCATTGTCTTCTCTGAAGACCTTGTTTCCACTTCAGATTTTTCCATGACCGTGCCGAATGGCTGATGCACAGGAAGAGTAATTGAATGTACTAAAATTGTTGACAAATTTAACACGTAATAAAAAAATGATGGCATGATATAATTCACATATAAGATGACTGGCTAACCAGAGTGGCATTGGAAAATTCACATATATGATGCCTGGCTAAACAAGATGGCATTGCATGATTCACATATACGATAAAGAAACTAAACAGATGGCATTGACACAAAGCATGTCTAAACTAAGCAGATGACATATTTGATGTATCCAGTAAGCAATGCAAGGCACCATATAGATGATATTAGCAACATCAGCATGCCAAGTTAGAGCGAAGACATCAGGGGGTAAATAGGAGTGGTCTTCTCCTTCTGAATCCCCCTCAGAACAGTTATCTTCCTCTTGATTACGATCCAAAATTGGTGGAGGGGGGCTGCCTTTGCACCCACCATGGAGCGACGTCTGCATGAAATTTTATTACCACGCAAGGCTTGTCTCTTTTGCTCTACATGTTCAGTTCCATTGTGTACTATAACTGACATGCATAGGAACAAAACATAGTGAGATTATGTAAGGAGTGCATGCACAAATCCAGAGTGATGGTAGCAAACTGTGGATAGACCCAAAACCAATGATAGTAGGTAGATAATAGCTTTAGTTAAAAAATACAGATAATGGCTCCTTTAATGTTCGTTTGCACCCAACATGAAACTCATAGTAGACACCCGAGATTAACCAGATAGTACTGATTGCTGCCCCAATATGTACCCCACAACCATTTAAAAACTCAAGTTTCAGCATTAGTTTGGACCTGACTCGGAGTCTAATAGGTGAACACGAAGATAAAGTACCATGTCATCATATTAAGAGATGCATAACGTAAGCAGACACGGAAGAGTGCGACCTCTCTTGAAGACCCGTGTAGTCCTCAATGTCATCTGCTCAGTTGATGATGGTAATGCAGTTGTCGTGGCTGCCGGCGATGGGGAAGAAGATCTGAGGCGGCGAAAGACAGTCTTGAGAGCGGATCCCTGCTGTGGTGAACCCTTCCGTCATTGGAGCAGCTGATCTGGGGTGGAACGCAGCGCAGCAGGAGCAGGACAAACCACACAAGGTTTTCTTTGACACATATTTGTAACAGAAGTAATTCTGTAAGGGCTTGTTTGAATTTGAGGATTCTAACAATGCAGGGATAGGAAATAGACAGGACTAGGATAGGAATGCACGTGCAAAACAGAGAATTTAAAAACACAGGACTTATGCCAATCTGGGTGTTTGATTCACAAGAATTTGGAAGATCACGGGATGCAAAGAGTCAAGGTGAGATTAAGTCAAACCACAAGAAAATGTACGGCTATAATGCTATTATGCTACTATCTCTTAGTCTTGTGCTTCATGAATAGGAATTTGAAAAGGAGGACAAGTGGAAATTAAAATTCCTATGGTTTTTGTTTCAAGGAGACACTAAAGGAACAAATCCTACAGTTTTCCTTTGCTCCATTCCTTTGAACCAAATTCATGAATAGTAGTACCATAGGAAACTTTCCAATTCCTATGTTTTTCCTTCACTTTTCCTTTCAAGCACTGGCGATTCTAGTAGGCAGGCTTGAGCAAGGAAAAGCCTACACTCAAAAAATGTTTTTGTGCTACTTCCATTACTTTGGACCCAGGCCACTGCCCTACTAGCTCAACTCCCAGGCCCATCGACAAATGCACAGCTCAAAAACGCAGAGATTAATATTGACGACGTTCAAGAGAGTCCATCACGGATAGGTAAGTTGCCTGGTACCTCACTGCTTGTCATATAGTCAGCAGGCGGTTCGGAGCCCGTGACCGGGGACGAATCCAAGGATCTGGTAACACAGGTCTCGTAGTAGGTGAAATCGGTATTCGGCTCTATCGCCGCTGAGTGTGCGGCCTCCGTGGCGGGGTCCATCCACCCGTCCTCGGACGGCGCGGTCTGCTCCGGATCGAGGGCCGGAGTTGCCACAGGGGTGATCTCTCGAACACTGTCCGGCGGCAAAGCTAAGTCATGCTCGTCATGACTGTGCGGCGCACCC